>NC_089800.1:55564715-55722215 GCF_029633855.1 Hoplias malabaricus
CACACGTGAGTGTGTGTCCCTGAAGATGTCTCATGGTACATGGAATTATTGCATGTGTATGTGTGTGTGTGTGTGTGCGTGTGTGTATAAGAGGATATATCTGAAGCTCTGAAAATTGGTCTGATTAGTCCTTGGCAATAACAATTTATAGTTTTTTATTTATTATATTTATAATTTATAGGTTTGTAGTGACATTTTTGTGATTTATTGTCTTTATTTTCATTATTTTATTCTGCTGTATATACTCCTCCATTTATTGCTTACTGTGTGTAGTCTAGCGTATCTTTATCCATTTTTAAGTGTCGTCTTATGTTGATGTTCATATTCTGTGTGAGACTTATCATACCTTTCATCTGATTGGCTCTTTCCTTTGTCTTTACTCTGTGTTCCCACTAACAGAAACATGTCACTCACAGTGCCTACAACCGGCCGTTTGTGATGTCACTTGTTGGCTTGAGCCAAGGGGTG
Organism: Hoplias malabaricus; assembly: GCF_029633855.1. Lineage (NCBI taxonomy): Eukaryota > Metazoa > Chordata > Actinopteri > Characiformes > Erythrinidae > Hoplias > Hoplias malabaricus. The sequence goes on from NC_089800.1 coordinate 55,565,184, forward strand.
GACCTCAAAATTCTGTGTCTCTGTGATTGGTTCAATAAGGGTCTGACCCTGTGGATTCTCTTTACCAAGTCTCCATATTGTAACTCATTTGCATAAAGTTTAGCAAGCCTCAAATGGAATTTTCTATTGTGGCTCTGTTGTGTTTCTTGTTATAAATCACCTGCAGTCATCGCAAAAAAATAAAAATAAAATAAAACAGCTGTCTGCTGCTCTGTCACTTCCTAGTGTAAATGTGGAGCAGGGGTTCGCCAATCAGATTTCAGTAAATCTGCATATTAATGAGACATATAGTGTAAACTATGTTTTTGGCTTTAACTGTGTGATTAATTAAGCCCCAATCGTCTGGGTCAGGGCGCATGAATAAAAGCTTTTGTTCCAGACTCAAGCAAATCTTTCAAAAAGTAATTATAATAACGCTGTGCTCCGCTGCTTCGCTAGGTCCATATTCAGGGCAGTTCCGGCCAGAGTTCACAAACTCACAATATATATATATCACACATTAAGTCAGTCTGCCAAAGCCTGACCCGTGTCTGAAATTCTTAATTTTAAAAGGAATATATTATGACATACTAACATTTCAATGTATTTAATGCAATGATCTGGAGTCTACTAACCCACATACTCTGAAACAAGTCATACCCTCCTCCTAAAGTTACATAGTACAGTTTATACAGTGCTGATCCTGGAGTAGCAACGACAGAGGCTCTGTTCTCCCTGTTACAGATCAGTGGAGGATCACAATGATTTTGAAGCTGTCATTTTAAGGTAAAAATACTACCTAGTGTTGCTTTAACACAGTGTACTACAGTGATCCCATTAGTTTCTGCTGTTCAGAAATCATGAACAGTCTTGTAATACCTAATAATGCAATTCAGTGGTCTATTAAGGGCTCATTTGGCTTATTTAAGTGCTCAGTGTTCTGTTAAATGTGCTGCTGGGGAATATAATAGAAACAGGGTGGAGTTATTAGAATTTATTATAGTTTTCTGCCCAGTTTTAATAATTGTTTTGCCATTGTTAATGCAGGTAAAGTCTATGCTTACTCTTCAAAATGATGAAGTCACTGTTTCTGTTAAAACTGCTGCTAACAAAACTATATATATTATCTCAACATGCTTGTAGGAGGACACTATTCCTTAGCTAACCTTTTGCTGAGTGATAATACGATGGGATGAGGGAGGTCTACACTAACTCTCCAGAGAGGTCAAGGCCAATTATATCAGTTGAAAACGTATTTGCCTGCTTTCAGGAGCCAGAAAAATGACAACCCATAATTGTGAAAGGAGCCTATGCTGTAAATATGATTGCTGCATTGCATTGCTTTAAATTAAACAATAATATCGCAAGCAGCATTTAATCTCTGAAGCCCATAACATTAGGTTCTACAGTAAAAAGTCTCTGCAAAAATGTTCAAAATGTTATACATTTTGGAAATGTGTGTGCAGCATGATTTATATCTTATAACGTCAGAACATGACCTTGACCTTAGACTACAGCAAATGATTATGGATTCTTCATTACGGTCTTTATATTGTTCATTACACGCACTGTCAAACACACTTATCGATAAATAAAAAGTGCCGTAAACTATCTGATATACAGTTGTCAAAACGTATTTCAGCATATTTAATCTTTTTTAATTTTTAAAGGCGATAAACAGACTGTAGTGCTTTAGAGCGGAATCACTGCGCCCCCACTGCTAATGAGCTGAATTACACCAAAGTCATAAACAGTGTTGCAGTGCCCCATTGTGGTACTGTGCAGTACTGCATTTCACATCATAATAAAATAACACTACTGTGTTGTATTGCGTTTTAAACCCTGTGTCCACTCTCTGTCCACTCTGTGAGACACTCCTCCCTCGTTGGTCCACCTTGTAGATGTAAAGTCAGAGATAGTAGCTCATCTTTCGCTGCACAGTGTGTGTCGGTCGTCCTCTAGTCCTTCATCAGTGACACAGGATGCTGTCGGCTGGATGTTTTTGGTCGGCGGACTGTTCTCAGTCCCGACACTGAGGGGTTTAAAAACTCCAGCAGCACTGCTGTGTCTGATCCACTCGCACCAGCACAACACACACTAACACACCACCACCACGTCAGTGTCACTGCAGCGCTGACCACATCACACCTGCTCTGTGGGGGTAGAACTACAAAGTTCTCCTGTATTTTTTGAGCTCTATATTCTTAACTGTATTTTTAAATACAATATAAAATAGTATCAAACATAATATTGCGATAACACAAAGTGAACTCACTATACCCCACCCTCCACATTCACAGTATACACCATATATATGTGTGTATGTATGTATATAGTCTATAGGTAAATATATAAAGCATATGTATATACTATCAATACATATATAAAGCATATACATATGTTGTTTACAAATATTGTTTTGTAAGTATGCCAAAACCTGTATTTTAATTATTATTTTTATTCACTACTGTTGTCTGAAATAAATCAATATAAAATAAATTAAAATAATAAAATAAAATACTTATATTTAATTTGATACAAATTTCACTACTTGGTATCGCGATATTATTTTTTTTTATTATCGGATATCGTGTCGACTCGCTAATATCGCGCTGTAAAGCACGCTACTCCCGCCGCAGCCCTCGATTTACCTCATTGGTCAGTTCAAACTCACCCCTTGCGCTGTGATTGGTCCGTTTTGAATTGCGTCAGCGCGGCCAGTTTGAAAGGAAAAAACAACTGTTCAGAAGCGTTACACTAACTCACACTCTCTGTCTGTACCTTTCTTTGGGTGAGTTAACTTTACTATTATTATTTATGATAATAATAACACACGTTTTAATGTCTTAATGTCAGTTATTCTGTTTTCATCAACTCGGTTATGCGTTAGCAGAAAACTAGCGTCAGTGAACTTAAAGGCTGAATGTCCGGGAATTTTCCGTTCCACCTTAAATGTTATAGCAGTTACCTTCAGCCTCAGACTGGACCTTAAATAATTAAGGATATTTTTTACACTTTATGATACATTTGAAGCAAATAATCGATGCATATAATCCGTAACAGATTAACACGAAACTGGAATTCATTTCTTATCATTTCGAATGTATATGCCGCAACGTTTAAAGTGGATGAGAAAATTTTAAAATGCTAACATGACATGTTAGTTTTTTGTGTGTTCTGCGAATAGTTTTAAATGGATGTAACGTTAAAAGTTGTAACGGTATTACTGTAATTTTACTGTTTCGATCATAAAGCTACATGTATGAATTATCAGCTGGCTACTGTGATGTAGCTAAATTCTTCAGATGAATTCACTACTTGTAGAGATGTATAGCCTTTATAAATAATAAGGTAATGAGTTTAAAGGTGTGGAATGTATTTGTGAGCAACAATAATGATGTATTGTGTTCTGTTTTTGTCATTACAGGAAAACAAAATGGAAGACTACCTTAAGATAGAGAAAATTGGAGAGGGTGAGTGGATATATTTGCTCTAGAATCCAGATGTTGGAAACAGCAGTATATGGTGCTACATATTTCTACTGTATATATATATATATATATATAATTAGTAATTGGTCATGGGTAAAGAGATGACAGCATTTAAACTGAATATTAATTAAATGAATGTTTTCGTATGTAAAACTCAGCTGGACTGTAACCAAGAGCAGGGTTTTCTCACAGCAGAGGACCTTAAGACCGGAGTTAAATCAGTTTAACCTATTGAAATATGATTGGAAAAATATTTGGTTTCGGTTTAAATTATCCAGCTTACTGAGCTGAGCTTGTTTTATCTGAAGCTGTGATTGGTCAGGAGGATCACAGTGCACAGTAAACAAACAACTATTGGTTAGAGGCTTATTTGCATCAATGTAAGTTTTTTTAGAGCCCAAATAGCTGCCCCCTGTCAGTGACAAAAAGATGGAATATTTATCCACATTACAACAGACCAACTAATCTATACAAAGTATGTTTCTGCTATATTTATAATCAATTTTATTGATTAGTTTTTGTACCCCTGTTGTGAAAATATTTAACTACTGTGATATAACGTTTTGATTGTGTTCTCCACCACTGTGTCTGCTCTCGTCTCAGGTACGTATGGAGTGGTGTATAAAGGCCGTCACAAGTCCACAGGGCAGGTTGTGGCCTTAAAGAAAATCCGTTTGGAAAGTGAAGAGGAGGGAGTCCCAAGCACGGCAGTCAGAGAAATATCCCTCCTCAAAGAGCTGCAACACCCCAACGTTGTGCGGTATATGAATGCTCACATTTATTTTGAATATCCATTTATGTAGATACTTTCCTAATTATTACAAGCTTTCATACTTTTAGTTAAATATCTAGACTAGGAATGTACCATTCTGGGCCAATGCCAGTATCTGATGTTATATGTGTAGTTATCTGCCGATGTTGATACATATCTATGTTCATAAAATACAGAAAGGTACCATGCATTAGCGTTATAGTCAAATGTAATGTTTATTTGCATATTTGAGCTTTTAATCAACTATATGGAACAAATAAAATGAAAGGTGTTTCCTGAGAAAATTAGCCGTATTTAGTTAGCGAACTGGTCCTTACCGAGACTGCTCACAGATTAAAAAAAAAAAAAAGAAAAGAAATATATATATATATATAAAATAGGTGTTCCCAAATAAATAAAATTAATAATAAAGAAATAAATAAAATTTACCTTAAAGCTAAGGATTAAACACAAACACCAACAGGGCCTAAGCAATAAAAGAAAAAAGTGTCACATTGAAATGTTTATTTTATGCTGAAAGAAGACAGAGGTTATAGATTTGAAATATCGACAAGAAAATAATCAGGCCAATGCTGATAATCTTTTAAAACGTAATTATGTTTTGATACATATATAATTGGTCTAATGAAGCCTCACCTACCTTGTATCTCAGGTTTTTACATAATTTGATAACTTTAGTCTTGTGTTCCTTATTAGCTCCTTATTCTCTGTTTACTACTCTAGGCTCTTGGATGTGCTGATGCAGGAGTCGAAGCTCTACCTTGTGTTTGAGTTTCTGTCAATGGATCTTAAAAAATATTTGGATTCCATTCCCTCAGGACAGTACATGGACCCCATGCTTGTTAAGGTACATTGTGTAAAAGTGTACAAATGCTTGTGTACACTTTTGTCAGGGTGTGTTACATTTATCAGAAATGCCCTTTTATCTGTATATCCAGTGTACACAATTATTTCTGATAAATGAATAAAAAAAGGATTTTTTAAATGTGGCCTGTAACAATAAAATATTTGAAAATGACACACTGATGTAGACCCACTCCCTTTGAGGTGTCTTTTATTAACTCATAAAAAGTAAATAAAAAGAACCTTTGAGTGAAAAATAACAAAAATATGTGATCTCTTTAGAGGATGTTCATTTATTGTTTACTTATTAGCAAAGCATGCCTTTTGATGGGTGGGCTCGAGGCTTTCATGACACTGAGGAGTTTAAAAACTCCAGCAGCATTGTGGTGTCTGATCCAGTCTTACCAGCACAACACACACTTATGCCTCTTTCACACATGAACCCCGGATAGTCTTTAGAGAAACTCTGCAGTATCGGGTCCAGAGATGAGGCCTCCTGCTGAGTTTGTGAACAGTAGAGAAACATAACCCATGCAGAGCTGCGGCTCTGAGCAACGAGCACTGTGTCGCTCCAGACACAGCCCCAGAAACACACACAAACGGAACGTGTTCCTGTTTTCTTTCCTATTATATATGAATATTAAAACAGTTCCCATTCTGATTCCTTGTTGGTGGAAAAGCACTATAAGTGGTTTAAAAACTTGAGCAGCGTTACTGTGTCTGATCCATTTGCACAAGTACAACACACACTAATACCACCATGTCAGTGTCACTGCTTCACTGAGAACAATCTGTCTCTCTGTCTCTCTCTGTGTATAGAGTTACCTGTATCAGATCTTGGAGGGGATTTTGTTCTGTCACTGTCGCCGTGTTCTCCATCGTGACCTGAAGCCACAGAACCTTCTGATAGATAATAAAGGTGTGATCAAGCTGGCAGATTTTGGCCTGGCTCGAGCCTTCGGAGTTCCTGTCCGAGTCTACACACACGAGGTAAACAAACAAAGCCCTCTGCTGTTTTGTTCTCTCTATGAATACAGGAAATTTGGCCTGATGCAATCCTCCAAATGTGCTGTAACTGATATTGAACACACAGACTATCAAATGTTAAACTGATAATCTACCTGCAGAGTTATTAGAGGCAGGTAATACTTTATTACATATGTAGCCAGTGCAATAAAGTGACTAGAATAAAACACTTTAGCCACACAACCATGCATTTACTGAAACAATGCTCTTCTCGAGCACAGAAGTTCCTGTGGTTATCCCTGATTATCCCTGAAGTTGGCAGAAATGTTCAGCATTCTACAGTAATATAGTTCCTTTTTACCATGTGCGCTCTCATTGTGCTTCTACTAGATTTCTTACTTGTGAATATAAGACAGCAGGTAGTGTCTCTGTCACTACCTGTTAGAGGTTGTGGGTTTGAGTCCCGCTCCGCTCCTGTGAGGAGTGTGGTGTGTTCTCCGTGTCTGTGTGGGTTTCCTCCGGGTGACTGTCTGTGAGGAGTGTGGTGTGTTCTCCCAGTGTCTGCGTGGGTTTCCTCCGGGTGACTGTCTGTGGGGAGTATGGTGTGTTCTCCCAGTGTCTGCGTGGGTTTCCTCCGGGTGACTGTCTGTGAGGAGTGTGGTGTGTTCTCCCTGTGTCTGCGTGGGTTTCCTCCGGGTGGCTGTCTGTGAGGAGTGTGGTGTGTTCTCCCTGTGTCTGCGTGGGTTTCCTCCAGGTGACTGTCTGTGAGGAGTGTGGTGTATTCTCTTTTTGTCTGCGTGGGTTTCCTCCGGGTGACTGTCTGTGAGGAGTGTGGTGTGTTCTCCCTGTGTCTGCGTGGGTTTCCTCCGGGTGACTGTCTGTGAGGAGTGTGGTGTGTTCTCCCTGTGTCTGCGTGGGTTTCCTCCGGGTGCTCCGGTTTCCTACCAACACACGTTGGTAGGTGAATTGGCGACTCAAAAGTTTCCGTAAGTGTGTATGTGTGTGTCGTGTCGCCCTGTGAAGTACCGGTGCACTCTTCAGGTTGTGTTCCCGCCTTGCGCCCTGTGATTCTGAATCGCCCGCAATCCTGAACTGTCCAAGGGTTACAGACAAAGAATGAACGAAAAAAGTTTAACATTATACACAAATGTAACATGTATTTGTAATTTCGCTTTCACCCAGATGTATGCACACAATAAAGAAAATAAAGAAAAATGTTAGTCACGTAATGGTAGGGCAGTACTCAAGTAAAAGTGAATTTCAGTCTAACTGAAGCAGAAACACCAAACCTCACCAAATGTTGCTTTAAAATTGCACCATGTTTGTATAGTACTGCAATTCCAGTTTGTGATCTTTATTTTTAGGTCATATTAAATTTTCCATGAAACTGATGGCATTGTCATTTTTCAAAACAAAGAAAATACACACGAGTCTAAATTGCAATCAAGGCCCTCTAACAAGACCGTAATCAGAATAACAATAATGCTCCTGATCATTGCTTTGTAGCTGATGACAGTCTGGCAAAATGTAACATTCCTGATCTGTTTTCTTTTCCTTTGCAAAATTAATTAATTAATGCTGGTGGAGTGCACTACCAGTTCATTGTAGTCTTAAATTTGCACAGTAGGTGGTGCTCTTTCCTTCCTTCCTTCCTTCCTTCCTTCCTTTCTTCTTTCCTTGAGACCAAAATGTTTTGTGCAAGACACAAAATTAGTTTTATTTTCTTAGGCTTCATTCCTAAGTGTATTTCCCTTATGTTTATTTATTTTTGGAACCAAATTTAGCAAAAAGAGTTCACTGTGCCAGCAGGTCCATTTGGTGAAATGATTAGCTGCTTGTTCCCTTAAGGTAATAAACCTGTCATGAGGTCTGCTGAGTGAACAGACTTTCCCATAGTCAGCCCTGCTTGTATTTGGTGTAGGTGGTGACTCTGTGGTATAGAGCTCCGGAGGTGTTACTGGGAGCATCCCGTTACTCCACCCCTGTTGATATCTGGAGTATTGGCACCATCTTCGCTGAACTTGCCACAAAAAAGCCTCTGTTCCATGGAGACTCAGAAATCGACCAGCTCTTCAGAATCTTCAGGTACACACACAGATCCCTGCTTAAAGCCACACTGTGTCTCTGAGCTACAGTCCTGAGCTGGGCCAGTGTTTATCTGCTGCTGTGGTTTGTTTGTGCTTTTAAATTAATTTATTTATTAAAGATTATTTGTTCCTAGATATAAACATTCATTGCTGATAATTCATAAACAAGGTGGTTTCATTGTGTGTGTGTGTGTGTGTGTGTATAGGATTCTGGGAACCCCCAATAACGAGGTGTGGCCAGAGGTGGAGTCTTTGCCGGATTATAAGAACACATTCCCTAAGTGGAAATCTGGTGGATTGAGCAGCATGGTGAAGAACCTGGACAAGAATGGCATTGATCTTCTCGGGGTAAGCTTCCATTCTTTACGTTAAAGGAGCATTCGGTCTCTGACCTCTCTTGGCCTGGATGTAAAAGAGATTCTGTATTGCACCTACTTTGAACAGAGGTATAAACGGGTTCATTTAGAATGTCCTGTAAGTTGCAACTCATAAAAAAATAGTTTTATACTTTTTGATGATGAATGACATGTTGCCATTTAAGAATTACTGACATTTTCCACTGCACGGGACCTACACTTTTCAGCTGTAGTCCAGTCTACTCGCTGTTTAGTACCTGGTTTGTTTTCCCTACAAACAAATATTCAGCGTCGTCTCAAAACCCAGTCTCCAATGGAAACAGCAGGCTTTTGAAACCACAACAACAACGGCGGTTTTCTTGTGGTGTATTGCTCCGTCATCAATTCAGACAGATCAGTAGAGTTTGTTCCTTCCTTGTTGCAGCGTCCAACTCTCGCTGGATTCTTTCGTCGGCCACCGATCCAAGGAGCGTTTGAACCTCTTCAAAAGACCTCGGCGTAATTTTACGAGTTGCCGTCGTGAGTCGGATAAAAACAAACGTGATCTCTGCTGCAGCTGGGGATTTTACAGATGGAGAGTTGGTGCTGGACGTCTGCGCTGCGTGGCGTAGAGTAACGACTCTCTCTGGAAAATCAGCGCTCTGCAAGGTTTACACTCCACGGTTTAGTCCCTACTCGACTCGCTCTGAACCACGAGAGAACAGGCACTAAACAAGAACCCGCTTCCAGAACCAGGACCTGATTTACCTGGTGGAGGACAAAAAAAGTAGTGTTGAGTAGAGTAGGGACCATGCAGTGGAAATGTGCCTGTATTCCCTTAACAAAATGTACCCTCTTTGTCATTTTTCTGTAGAAAATGCTGGTCTATTACCCCTTGAACAGAATTTCTGCTCGGCAGGCTATGACCCACCCCTACTTCGACGATTTGGATAAAACCACGCTGCCTGCCAGCAATATGAAGAACTAAACACACTTCTTCACACTTGTTAAACCTGACTAAACAGAACACCTCAGAAAAACACACTCACGACCACCTGCATAACACTGAACTAACAGAGCTTCCAGCTTTCTACAATCGTTATTATACTGTAGAGCATGCAATGATGATACTGTCAGTCAGTCTGAGCAGTGGAGATTTTCTAGAGCTGCAGTACATATTCTTTATTGTGGTGTTAGTTTGAATGATACCGTGCAGAAAGGCTGAGATATGGAGAAGAGCCTTTAACCAATCGCAGCATTGAGCATCCTGACAAATGTAAGGTAAAATATTTCTCTGAAATACTCCGCCCGTAAGTTAGACCACTCTGCAAGACACAAATTAAAGATATTATCGCAATATAGACACAGTCTGTATCATGCAGCTCTACAGCATTCTGGCTGAGAAAGCTGTGGTTTGGTATGTGTGGTGATGCTGGCCTTTACAATCTAATAATGCAGCAATAAGGATCCTCCTCTTCCTTACATTTCTTTGTTTGTTGGTTTGTTTGTTTGTTTGTATGTTTTCCTATACTTATATTTTGTATGTAACCTAAAAAGACTGCTCTGTAAAATTTGTTCTATATGTTGGAGTTAAAACAGGCTGAGACCTGAAATATCCTGAATAAAGTGCACTTTGTGGGATGCTTTTTCTTCTGAGGTCACTTTAAATCAGTCCTTAATACTGCGACTACAAATTATGTAAAATACAATCAGCACCTCTGTAAAGTTTTAATATCCTCTCTTCTTAATAAACCAGTCCTTTGGGACTATGGCCTGATGTTACTCTTGTTTAATACAAACTTCACTGCATCTTACTATAAAGGGAACGTCTTTGTTTGTTTAGAAACAGTTCTATCTGATTTGTTTATGTTCAGAAACTGCATCCTTTAAGGTGGAACAGTGTGTTTGGAGGAAATAAACCTACTGTACGTGGCTGAAGTTTAACTTGTCTAAATCTCGAGTTTAGTTTTGTAGCACTTTCTGTAATGCTGTTAACTGTCTCCCAATAGTGGAGACATTTTCACTTTAAGTAATAACAAAAAGCAAAAAGTCAGTCATAACCCACCTATGGAGCAGGAATAGGGCAATATCCTCATTTCGGTTCATGCTTTTCAGTGTTTGGGGTCTCTCCATAGCATAAAACAATTCTAGATGCCTTTGCCATGAGCAGAGTGATAGAAAGCCTAGCATACCGGATGGAGACACTTTGTTTTTCATTCATTTACAGACACTAGGGCTTCGTAAACACATTAGACAACAAACTGGAGAGCAGCGAATGGTAAGGAAACATTTGTAAATTTTATAAAGTATATTGATTACAATCTTGGACTACTGCTTTAATATATTTGTAGCAGAAAGTGGCTTCCAAATGAGCAGTTTTATTGGGGGATGGTAAATGCTTGGTCTGCTGAAAATAATGACTTCCTTATAGTGACTGATTAAATCAGCATGAATGACTCGGACTGATTCTGTATACAGATGTTTAGGTTTTCATTCTGCTGGTCACTGTTCACTGTCAGGAATAAACAGGAGACCACAGCCCACTGATGCATATCCTGTATTTGAATAATGTGAGGTTACTTCTATTCATATCTTTAGGGTGGAGTTGAGGGTTGAGAGATTACAGAATTTATTTGAAGTCAATTGTTAAAATAATAATAAAACTCCAGTGTCTAAACATTTTACACTGTGAGTGTACACATGGTCACACTTTAGTAAAACTGAATTCATGCTGCAAAAATAATGTCTGACAGTCTTGAAGGCCAAAAAAAAATTGCATTGATTTTAAAACAAAACTAGGTCATATGTTTACACAGGGCGACACACACTCACACATTCACTTAAACCTACAGAAACTTCTGAGTCTCCAATCCACCTACTAACGTGTGCTTTTGGACCGTGGGAGGAAACCCACGCAGACACAGGGAGAACACACCACACTCCTCACAGTCACCCAGAGGAAACCCACGCAGACACAGAGAGAACACACCACACTCCTCACAGACAGTCACCCGGAGGAAACCCACGCAGACACAGGGAGAACACACCACACTCCTCACAGACAGTCACCCGGAGGAAACCCACGCACACACAGGGAGAACACACCACACTCCTCACAGACAGTCACCCGGAGGAAACCCACGCATAGACACTACCTCTATATTTAGAGGTAAAGTTAAAATTTAGGGCTAAGTTAAAATGTCAAATTGAAGAGGTCTTTTCACGGTTGAGAATTTAGTGAGCATGAAGTTAGCAGGGTGACAACTTTTCTTCACTATTTAACAATGACAATGACAAACATGTTCATGAGATTAGAGTCAGCTCCATGATATTTAATAAAAAATACTGGAATACATTCTGATAAACTGCAACTCTCAAGTGAAAATGAATGAAGTAAAAGGGTTCACTGTTTAATCAGTAATATATTCATGAGCTCTACACAATAGTGCACTGTTTTAAAAAGTCTGACACAAGAACTCCTTTATCTTCATTGCACGCTGTTCTGACACAGACACTTCATCAGCTCGAGCCTGTGGTAATAAAGGGAACCTTCTGAAGGGATGAATAGTAGAAGATTATTTCCAAAATGCTTGTACATCACTGCTTACATTACCATGAGCAACCCACTAAATTACCAGAGCCTCAGTGTGGGATATCATAGCAACTGCCAAACAACACCCTGGTAAAGTTTAATGATCCTTATTTGGTCTACACAGTGTTGTAGTGCATTTATCCATTTCTGGAACAACTTTGTCCTGTTCAGAATGAAAAAGTGAGTGAGTCCACAGCCTACAAGGAATCGTTGGGCACAAGCCAGAAACACACCCTGGACACAGGGCCAGCACATCACACGTGCTGTGTCCCAATTGCACACTTAATACTAATTCTAACTAGTGTTTGAGTATGTAGTATAGTTACAAATATCAAAGGTTGAATATAGTAATAAATCCACAATGCATATTTAGAAGCTGTGGCCTTTTTTTAGTACAGTAACCAATAGAGGTGCTTCTTGCATCGGGAAACAAATACAAATAGTGCTATACTCCTTACATATTGCATTTCACACATCATTATCAAACTAATATTTCTACATTCAGACAATGCACTAAATATTAGGCAGGGTGAGTGTGAACCTTATAACAAAAAATGGTTTTAATATTTGGAACTCAACGCAGAATTTTAGTGCAGAAACCATTTTATGACCTACACTGTGCACTGCATGGTGTGGGGGGAGATTTTAAGTTTTGGTCTTTGGAAAAATGGCAGACAGGATTGCAACTGCAGGTGGTATAGCATGTTGTCCAGTTAGTAAAAATCAGTGTAGTATGTTAGTATTGTGCATACAAGTCTGTCGGCGGCACGGTGGTGCAGCAGGTGGTGTCACAGTCACACAGCTCCAGGGGCTTGGAGGTTGTGGGTTCGATTCCTGCTCCAGGCGACTGTCTGTGTGGTGTGTTCTCCCCGTGTCCGCGTGGGTTTCCTCCGGGTGCTCCGGTTTCCTCCCACAGTCCAAAAACACGGTGGATTGGTAACTCAAAAGTGTCTGCAGGTGTGAGTCAATGTGTGTGTCTGTGTAGTCCTGTGAAGGACTGGTGCCCCCTCCAGGGTGTATTCCCGCCTTGTGCCCAATGATTCCAGGTAGGCTCTGGACCCACCGTGACCCTGAACTGGATAAGCGGTTACAGAAAATGAATGAATGAATGAATACAAGTCTACCAAACTCATACTATTTAGATAGACAGAGTACAATCATATAAATTTAACAGGGCGGGGGAGCATGCCTTAGTTTCTGTGTTTCCAGAACCTGTCACTGAAATTTATTCTTTCTCAGAAAGGGGTTTTTATTGTCAACATGTGTCAGTGTGTACTGTCCAGTTGTGCTGAGCTAATCTGCACAGCACCGAAAACCTTTCACTCGACTTTGTGCTCACAGTTACGTGGCTCACACAGGTAATACGGTCAATATTTTGAGACAGTATAATGCTTTGAAATATGTGGATACTGCCCATCTCTAGCAGCTACACTCACAAAGTAACTCACACACACCTTTGGACAAATTTTCTCTGTGCCTCCATGGGTTTCATCCACATGCTCTGGTTTACCACAATCTAGAAAACCATCTGTTGGAGTGAATGACTGTGAATGTGTGATATCCTCTTCAGTGTGTGAACTTACCTGATGTCCAGTCTCTTTGGGGCAAATTTGGACCCACTGCAACCCTGATTGAGACTGAGAAAAATGCAAAAATGAAACTGGAGCAGGGTAACAAACATATTACACCAGGAGAGACAATGTCAATCAAAGCTAAAGACAAACACATAAGGTATACACACCCAAGAACACGAACACAAACCACTGGGGAACATTCAGGAGCTGCAACATAGGGAAGATCAGGGCAGGATGTTATAGGTTCTTGGTGGAATGCAATTTCCTTTTTGAGGGGCTTTGGGGCTGTGTGCTTTGGTTTCCTCCCACGCTGCAAAAACACACGTCGGTAGTTGGATTGGAGACTCAAAAGTGTCCGTAGGTGTGAGTGTGTGTACCTAGCCACGGGAAAGTACCGCACTGCAGCACCACTCCCAAAGCCCCAGCAAAAAAACTGCCAGATCGATGGTGCGGGTTGTGGATGATCCGCTGTGGCGACCCCTGACGGGAGCAGCCAAAAGTAGAAGAATAGTGTATAGTATAGTGCCTGAGCTCCTTCTGGTTTCCCTCCTCCCAGTCTGTTACAGTCAGATCCGTCACTACACTAATGAAAATATTCACATGCTCTTATTCTCTGCTGCACTCAACTAAACTAACTGCTTCCCTTTACTGTTTTCTGAGAAAATGGTGGCCCACTGATGGAAGATTATTTGCTGGATTCTCCTGCAGCCCAGACCAGACCAGACCAGCTGCTCACCTTATTATTATTATGTAGCATAATGACACTTCATTGGTGATCACTTAAATTCAATCTATAGTTTGATCAGAGGAGGATGGGTCCCCTTTGTGAGTCTTGGTTCCTCCCAAGGTTTCTTCCTCCAGCCTCGAGGGAGTTTTTCCTGCCACTGTCACATTCGGCTTGCTTGCATTGGGCTTTGATTTAAATGTTCTGTTCTGAAACTATTTGAAGCTGCTTTGTGACAACGTCAGTTGTAAAAGGCGCTATACAAATAAATTTGATTTGATTTGATTTGTATCAGTGCCCAGATGAATAAATATAGCAACAGGGAGCACATGCTCCACATCACTGATTATAACCCATGAATTATTCAACAAAACTACATCTGTAATTGTATCTTTTTTGAGGGAGATTTAGAAAACTAATTCACATTTTTTTGTTCAAGTTAAACTTGTTCAGGGCATTCCTGTTCCATGTTATGGCTTTGCAATCCATGTGCAATCAAACATCTGTGTCTACTGTGTGGGACAAAGCTGCTGGATTCACTAATGATATTAAATTATAAGTTTTGGGGAGTATAATACACCAGTTCTATTGAGTGCATGCCGTTTTACTTTTTCTCAAACTTTCACAATAAACTCACTATTAGAGGTGATACAAAATGGATTTATTTTGGGCTTAAAAACACGATGTTTATAACAAAACCTTCTATATATATATACACACACACACACCAGTACACGCTAGTGTGTGTGTGGTGGGGGGAGTGGAGAAAAGACTGATGATAAACACACTACTTTAGCATTTACAGACGCACGCTGAGACTGATCTTCAAACATCATACGCACTAACTCTTATCAGACTGGGTCATATGTGAGGGAGTTCACCTTATGTCTTATGTTGTGTGTGTGTGTGTTTGTTTGTTGTAGTAGAAAGTCTTTATGAATTTCACAGTTTCCCAAATTATTTCTATTTTTCTTAAGACTGTTAACAGGGAATTTCCAGACGTGATGTAAAAAGCTCTTTAAAAGTTGAGATTTATCAGTAAAATGCACAGAAAACAAGAAATCTGCTTTTACAGATTAAACATCCATTCATTCATTCACTCACTGTCTGAGACACTGTCTCTCACTGTTATAGAAATCCTCGAAGCCTCCTCCAGTTTCAGAGTGGTTCCATGATGTTATATATTTTCTTGGATTGAACAAATGATTCACCTTCAAAGGCAACACTGCTGCATTTTATTTTAAATGGAGCCCTTTCCTCTGACATTTCAAATCCAGACAATGCCAGCTGACCGAGCTTAACTTCCTTCCCCTATCCCTTCCCCCATTACATGTGTCTGTGGGTCTGAGGGTCTTGGCTGGATGAAAATAGAAACCCTGAGGATGTGAACTGGGTGAATGGATATTATTTATTGTAATTTATCGTATTCATTACTAAATGTGGTTTATTTAATGTTCTTCTTTTTTTTTTGCTTGATTCCTCAATTTAAAATATTGTCGCTGTTCAATTTTTAAAAAGTGTCTCCAAAAATAGTAAGTTTACTATTAATAAGAGGAGAAGGAAAAACCTTCTTAAATTTTAAAAGATTGTATTCAGAGTCATTTTGGAGCCTTTCTATTGGTCATTCGTCATGAAATTGTCACACAGTGTGAAGGACATCTGCTGTGTTCAAATGATGTAGTAACTAAACACACACAAACACGGAGATACAGGGTTTTTTTCTCCTGTTTGTATTTGTCAGATGTTTCTTCCATTTCTGAGCTGCAGTTCTGTGGAGTGTGTTCTGGTGCTGGCCCACTTCCTCTCTGCGCTGATAAGTCTGGGGCATCCCTCTGTACAGAGACCCCTCCACATGAACGGACGGAGTCCTCAAGTAAGTAGGGGGCAGACCTCTATCAGGGCGTGGGAGATGAATTTTTTGATTTAGGTTTGACATCCAAGCAGATGACCACCAGTCTGTAGAGGTTCAGGATCACCACCAGAAAGTTCTTGATGGAGAAGAACACCAGCATCTGGTGGAAAACCTTAAAGTAGATGATGACGTTGAGGCGGACGACGAGGAAGGGTCCGTCCTGGATGAAAAGGCTCTCTGCGATGTTCCAGATATCAGTGCTGTGTCTCTTCAGGAGGACATTTCTACAACAGCCTTTATCCTGCTCCTCCTTCTGCTCCTCCTCATGAGGTTGGTCAGGCCTCGAGGTCACCACTGAAGGTCAAAAACCAAATAAATTAAACATTCAACCTTTACAGTTGATTTCAAAATGTTCTTACAGCAATAAAATAGTAGAGGGTTTTCCATCCACTGAGTTTTTGCGAATTAGAAAAAAAAATTAAAGAAAAAGGCCAAAATAATAACAAAAAAATAAACACCTAAATATCGCAAATAAGACTTTAACGCTTGGACGATGGGGTAAAGTTAGAATATCACAATGCTATTTGCACTGGTTTATACACACTGCGCATGAACCACAGCGCTCTCCGCACTTTACCACTCTGTTTTCTCACCGGCGCCCGAGCTTCATATTTTAGAGCATGTGTGGAATATTGTAGACACAGCCCTGAGCAGAAGACCACAGCATTTTAATTTTCTCCCATAACATTAAGAACAAGCTCCACACAGAAGCCCCACAAATAAATAATAAATCTAGCTTTTTGATATAAACATCCCACTCAGATCTCTCCCTCTCCCTGAAGTTTCGATGCCGTCGATCACGAGGCCTACGTCATCTGAAGTTTATTCGCAAAAGTGCAGTAGATGGAATCACGACTCTTCTGCTGATATTTCATTATTACACTAAATATTTCCAAATATTTTGGAAGGAAACCCTGCAAGTCACCAATCCACCTACCAACGTGTGTTTTTGGACTGTGGGAGGAAACTGGAGCACCTGGAGGAAACCCACGCGGACACAGGGAGAACACACCAACTCCTCACAGACAGTCACCTGGAGCAGGAATCAAACCCACAACCTCCAGGTCCCTGGAGCTGTGTGACTGCGACACCAACTGCTGCACCACCGTGCTGCCAATTGTACATATGTCTTTGTATATTACATATTATTTATATTTGTCCATTAGTTCTGAATTTTTGATAAGGTCCTAACATCATATTAGTTTTAAGAATTGAACTGTTTGCTTCAAGGTTGGCGTGAGCCTCCACCAAAACACTCACCAGAGCTTAACACGCTTGGAGGAGAACACAATTTCTGCTGTTACATCAGTTCAACAGTGCAAATTTATAACTCATTTCTATTAAATCAGCTCAACCCACTTTAAGAAAAATGCTAGCGGCGAGTTCTTTATCAGCTCAACACGCTTGGAGGAGAATAATAACTGTTAACAGCTTTTAGGACGCTATAAGATAAAGTCTTAAAGAATGCATTAAGGACATAGTGAAGCTGGAAACACACCCACTCCTCACCCTGCAGCTGAGGTCAGCATCATTTATTAAAACAAGATGTTTATGTTGTTTAAACAGAATAAAGGGTGTCTTCTTTCTTTAACGGACGGACTGATGAAGAAAAAAGAACAGATTTACTTCACTTTTCAGAGAACAGTAAACTGAACAGAAAAACTGTTTAGGGATTTAAGCTCAACACATGGATCACATTAGTCACAGCTCCCTATACACCACCCCCGCTCTCTTTCTCTTCTCTCTCTCTCTCTCTCTCTCTCTCTCTCTCTCTCTCTCTCTCTCGTACTTCAGCAAATTTTTTGTCTCCTTTTCTCTCTTTCACTCACTTTCTTTTTATCTCTTTCATTGCTTTCTTCCTTTTCTATCCTTATTTTCTCTGTCTCTTTGTCTCTCTTCTCCCATTTCCTGCCGTTCTCTCTGTTTCTCATTTTTCTACAAAATTCGTAGGAGTCAGTAAAGGGTTATATTCACCCATCACACTCTGCTTTTCTCTTCATTCTCTCTCTCTCTCTCTCTCTCTACATTTGTTTTTCTGTCTTTCTGTCCATTATTTGTTTTTCTCTTTTTTGTCTTATATTTTCTATTTCTCTACACATCTATTTCACCCGTTTACTCTTCGGTTTCCTTTTGATCTACACATTTTTCTCTATCTCCTCTTCCCCATTTTCACTGTTAGAGAGTTATTCTCTCACACACTCCACACACAAACACAACAGTGTTGTTCCCCTGTGAATGTCCCTCACATTTCCACAGAAAATATGTAAGTGCTGAATCACTGAATCACACAATAAAAGAGCAGCTCCTTTACGGTGGGAAATCATGTTCTTCATTAAAACACCAAGTCAATTTATTACAACATTTACATTCTCTTTACATTAGAATGGGTTTAATTTACAGCAGTAACTTTCAGTGTAAATGATTAAAAATGTCTCAGGTTTCAGGAAACATTTTTCAGATTTTCTTGTAGAATTATTTTCTCTTCTAACAAACAATACATTTGAAAGTGATTAATTATTTAAGTGATTGACGGTGATTAATTTTTACTATGAAGAGCAACTCACAAGAGTTAATGATCTCACTGATCTGAGGTCCCCGAATGAACCTGTTTATGCTCCACAGAGCGGGTCTTCCACATGAGGACAGCCTTGTTTAGAATTGGTTTATTACAGTTTCTCTGATACAACCAAGACTCTAGGTGTCAGTGTAACTGCTGTTCCCCAACGTTAAAAGTCACTGGAGAAAATGACTGCTTGCTCATTTAAAACCTTGCACTAATAATGTCGCTAAATACAGACTTAAATATGAGTTGTTGGTTTTTTTTTTTTATCTAAAATTGAGAATTCCAGGACAAACACGAACATTTTCAAATGTCATAAGATTTTAATTATTGATGAAAAATGCTTCAAGTTGAAGATATTATTATTTTCTGTGTAAAGTGTTTAAACACCAAAAAAATGGAATAAACTCATCTCCCTCTTCAATAACTACACAATTTCCTCAAACTAATCTGGACATGTTCTGTGGCATTTAGTCAGGTTTATACTGAATTTACTTGCTGAAGCTGAGTTACTTCACATCGAAATAGAGTCCAACAGCAACATTTGGGAACTCCTGATCAATGAGTTGTAGATTTTCTAGGAGAAAATAGGTTGACACTCTCTACAGGGAGCATGCGTTTTTCACTATAAGGTAAGTGCTGTAAATAAGCAGGGCATTAAATGTGCAGGATTCTGTTCTCTGTAGATGATGTGTCATTTGACGAAGGACCAAACGTTTGCACTGGAGTGTAGTTATAAATGTTGTGATATCACTGCACTAACAAGACGCACTGTGCTACACAGATGTTCTGAGATCATGTCGACCCGCCCAAACACTCCAGCATCAGCTGTGTCTGTGGCCTGATTTCAGCAGCTAGTGTAAATTCTGTACAGAAAAGTCAATGGGACTTCACTTTACTACCGCTCTTCATAAGAGTGATGATTTACACCAGCTTTGCCCCAAATGTTGTAATCTTCATGTTTAGACTAAAGACTTGCCTTTTCTTAGCACTGCACTGACTATCACACTACAGTCTACATTTATTTCTTTATATGATATTTCTTTATATACATAAATATTTATACATTTAATTTATGGTTATTTCAAATTGTTTATTTCTACTGCATTTTTGTAATTGCTTAAATTGCATTTTATATTTTAATCCTTATTTTTAATAGCTTTAAATCTTTTATCATCTTTAATCATTTGAATTCTTTTAGTGTTTTATGTGCTTTTACAGCTTTAGTATCTTACAGAATCATCACTAAGAAAGTTTAAAATGCAGCTATTTGGAAAATTAGATATATCTTTCACAGAGGGAATAACGGAGAGTGAATAATGTGAAGGAACACAGGTAAAAAGCTACCTGCCAGGTGCAGAGGAAACTGCAGCATGCTCCATGTCCACACCCCCAGGATTATATACACCAGCTGAGGACTGATATCTCTGGAACATAGAAAATCACACATAAATATAAACAGAAACCTGTCATTGTTGGGGTTTGGGGTCTAATATGTGACCATTTTGTTCACAGTTTGTTTCTTCACCCACTATCTAGCACTCACCCTGTCACACATGATTCCCAGCCTGTTTTAAAGGTTTATCTCTGAGGTTTGAGAGCGTATAACACACTGGACGCAGGTGAGAAACAGCTGGTTAGACGAAGAAAAACGGAAACGATGAAGGCAGCGATGTGAAAGTAAAATCAGCCTCATGTGATCAGACTGAGACGCATTCTAATGACAAGTGTAAACAGAATCTGGTTAAAATAAATCCAGATAATATCCGAATACAAAATGCCAGGTGCAAACAGGAACGATCATAAGCTCGACACGCTTCGCCTGGAGGACACTAATGGTCAGTTCTGTGATGTCAGCTAAATAACCTGTGTTGGTAGATGAATGAGTGGTGAGTGGAGAGAGTGGTCATTTGATCACAGCAAATCTGTACATTAAAGGTATAAATATTACATAGTGTTGCGATAATATCCCATTTCCATGTTCCACTGCCACATGGAATGACACAGTCATCTCTGCGAGAATTGGGCCAGATCTGTTCTGTGATGTGACCAACTTGAAGGGTTCAGTGGTTTGATATAAGAGAGAATATGTGTGTGTGTGTGTGTGTGTGTGTGTAACGAGCAGGAGGGGGTAATTTGTGCTTCAGAGAGGAAGCGCCTCTTCAGTGATTGAGGAAGGACCCACTTGATGTCTGAGAGCGTCTCGCTGGTGAACTCCAGGATGTCTGCAGCCGTGCCCACGAAGATCAACAAGAGTTGTGACAGCTCGTCACGTGTGACTCCGCCCCCCAGGGGGAGGAGCCACTTCCCCACAATCAGGAGGATGAGCAGCACCTGATGAAGAACAAGTATCCAGTCGTTTGCACAGACGGAGGATAGAAGGTGCTCTATACCCTGGGAAAAGACACACATTTTTATTATTCTTTTTTTTTTTGGGCTCATTTAAAGTATAGTTTGGGCAAATCTTAAATCTATTATATATTAATGTATTATATAATTTCTTCATGTGTGTATATAAATATATAATGCAATAAATATATATATATATATATATATATATATATATATATATATATATATATATATATATATATATAAATATAATGTCTTATATTATTTTATAGCTGTTCAAACCTTTTTTCCTGATCCAAATTAAATTAATATTAAATAAGTATTAATTAAATTTCATTCAGATGGAAAAAATGTTTAAGAATATAAACTCCTCAACTGAGAGCTTGCTCAAAAAACAAAGAACACTTTCTCAGCCAAAAAAAACAAGGCAGAGCTCTCTTTAAATGAAACAATATGTTTAAAGCTGTACAAAGGCCAAACATCAAGTTCTCCATGTTGCCTAAGAAGCCCTCATTTTGATTCTTCCAACGAATGTCACGCAGTAAGTTTCTCCAAGGTGAATCTCGTCCACTCTGTCACGTTACTAAGGTCTGTGTGGGAAATGGAGGCAGTGTGTCATGTCGATTTTAGCTTTTTTTCTGGTGTTTTTTGAAATTCTATAAAGCAAGATAACATATGAGCTCATTGTACATGTTTGAAAATGTAGTTACTACTGGAAATAAGTAACAATTGTACATTATTATTTGAGATCTTGCTGTTGAAGAACAGTCTGATTCAGCTTCTGAACTCAGGGAGTGCTTTTTGACCAAAAGAACTCTGTTCTTTAACTGGTTCCATTTGGATTTATAAGAACCTTGGTGCTTTTCAGCGAACCAGTTTACACCAGTTTTTGTGGAATCAAGGATACGTCACAGAATACGTCATCAACAGAGGGCTTTTATTTATCCCTTGTTTTTTCATGTGAGTATATCCTGCCCAAGCTAAGTCCTCCACTAGTTTTCCGTAGAGCCTTTCCTTTATAGTGCTCCCTTCAAGTTTCTCCTGAGAACACTAAAGATATAATAAATGCTGAGTTTTCTCAGCAGACCACTGTATGCTCCTCGTGGGTGTCACCATTGCTCTTTGCTCCTGTAACTAGAAACGCCCACAGATATCTTATTTTTGTTGGTGGAAAAGCTCTAAGGGGGTGCCTCCTGGTAGGAACGCGTATTTCTGATAAAACCAACACCATCTGAAAGCAGCATTATTAAGACGGTCTTACAGTTTTTACCCATGTTACAGCTTTAAGAATCAGGCCCAAGGCTCTAACAGGTTTCATGGTGTTCCAACCCAATCTGAGATTCAAACTTCAGTCAATGTGGAGTGCAGTGAAGTTATTCACTACAGCACCCACTCTCCTCACACCATTAAAACCCAGTCTGCAGTTAGTACCATGCTAATGGGTGGCGCAAAAGCTTTGATCACTTAACATGAGCTTCAAAGCTCCACGGTAAAACTAACACAAAACTTACGACACAAAACAGTTCCTGGCTGAATATATCTGCAGTGTTCTATTTTTTTGTAGAGTAATATTTGCAGAACACATTTAAGGATATGTGTGAGAGAGCACCTTCAGCGTGTCATTCCTCAGTGTGCCGTTTAATGCGTCCACTATGCTCCGAACATTGTTCCACGAGTCCAACTTCTTACACTGAAACACAAAACAAACTCTGAATGTTTCTAAATCCATTCTAAATTTTCTCAACTGCATTTCTCCAATGAGTCTATATCATGTTATAACATAACCTATTATACTGCCACCTAGTGGCCTGGATATTCATTTGAAATCATGCCCATGTCCACGTAGGTGGCCCGCTCTATGGAGCATAATCTGATTAATTCAAGGAAAATAAAACAATTAGATTAGTAATTGTATGTTATTTGTAAAAATGAATACGTAAAGAATCAATGCTTTTATAAATATTAAAGCCTTTCATTTCAGTGAAATGCAGTGAGTTAAGGCCCATCTTTTCTGCCCCCACAGTAATAACTGGAGCTCTCTGTGTGCAGCAGTGTTTTCTATCACTGTATTAAAGAAGTGTCTTTGATGCACAATCATCGTTTCTGAGCTCATTCAGAAAACTGTTCATCACGACATGTATCTGTAGTGATGTTCGATTCATTAGAGAAATAACACAGAGGAGTGAAATATATTCCCCTCAAGAATCAGCATTAACACAGAAGAGTCCATTTCAAAGCAGAAAAACACTTTTGATAATTATTTAAAAGATAGCTGTGTGTGTGTGTGTGTACTTGTGGATCACTGGATTTATTTTCCTGATGATGCAACTCCAGAATCCAGATGGAAGGAATAACACTGATCAGGAAAAATAGAATAGCCGGAGAAAACCTGAAAACACACACACACAGAGAGGGGGGTGGGGGACGGAGAGAGAGAGAGAGAGAGCATGAGAGAGATAGAGAGTGAGAGAGAGAGAGAGCATGAGAGAGAGAGAGAGAGCGTGAGAGATAGAGAGAGAGAGAGCGTGAGAGAGAGAGAGCATGAGAGAGAGAGAGAGAGAGAACAGAAACTTGCAGTAAGTGAAATACCAAAAGAGAGACTATGCAACTTTTAATGACTAGATGAATTCCCACACACACACACACACTCACACACACACGCGCGCACACACACACACTCACACACACACGCGCGCACACACACGCACACACACACACACTGAACCCCAACAATAACAGCAGGATGTGGGGGAGGGAGGAAATTCATTCCAGGAAAATACAAAAACTACAAACTCATGTTTGTCTTTATTGTGACTTACCATCAACACAGTCTCATTTCACTTTAAATTCACATCAGTTATTATTTAATTTACTTTGTTAAACAAAACTATTAAACACCATAAATGTACCTCTCTTACAACTTCAAGCCTTGTTCAACCAGGCAGCTCTAATCCAACATTTACATCCAACAACACATCTGAAATGAGGACAGATTTCCTCCAGTCTGAACAGCAAAAAGCCACAAGAAATACACAAGGTTTTTTCCATTCGCATTCCATTTGTAGGTGGATTCAAATCTGATTCAAATGTGAAGTCTGAACATAGGTTGAACACGTCACGGATCTATCACAGTTTTCTGCCGTCATCGCACTCATCCCTGTGTTGTTAACGTAACGAATGAATGCTTCTAAACTCTGACAACTTGCAGTGTGAACACTCAATTTAAAAATCAGATTTAGGAAATAAATTCAAGCTGTTTTTCCCACTGCAGGGCAGATGCGGTTTGTTTCTTGCATTTGATTATCAAAGCATCCAAGCTGTAAGATTCAAAAGATTAAATCCTTAGTATCATTTGCTCCCGTAGCCGTGTTTCTCATGGGACGTCATGGTACTACCATGTGTTTGAAAAACACTGACTGAATGTGGCTTTCAGTTCAAATTACAGAAAATATGTCCTGCTCAAATACAGTGAAAAATAAAAGTCCCCTTTCAGTGTGAACAATTTGCAGATCAATGTGAACATGGACTAAAAACCAGATTTAAAGATTATTCCGACTTGTCCAGAAGTGTGAACAAAGCCTAAAACCTTATTTATGCATCAATTCAGATTTGCCAAGCTGTGTGAACAGGGTTCTCACCATTTGTACTCCTGCCCCCTCCTCCTCTTCAGGGTGATGAAGGTCTCCAGCAGCAGAGGAACGTAGAGAACCATAAGGAGCCAGAACCACGGATCATTTTTCACTTTACACACTCTCCACACCGCAATCAGAGAGAGGAACAGGAACAGAGCCCGGGTCACTACGGCACACACAAACCTCACCAACAGCATACTGAACACACACTGACACACACAACTACTGAACACACGGTACTGCTCATATAACCCTCACCAACAGCATACTGAACACACACTGACACACACAACTACTGAACACACAGTACAGTTCATATAACCCTCACCAACAGCATAGTGAACACACACAACACTGGACACCAATTACACTAATGAAATAAAAACAACCGTACAAACTACCGCACACCTGCACTACAGAACACACACTGCAACACACCACAGAACCACACACACTGCTCTGTACCCTTACACTGACAGACAACACTCTGCAGAAGAGAGGAGTGGGAGGGCTACGTGGGTGGAGTTAAGAGAAGGGACACAGGATTACTTACACAGGACACAGGATTACACACACACACACCCTACAGTCCATACAGTCAGCCATTATCCTGCTAAGTTTAGTGCATGAGTTTTGTGCTAAGATAAAACTTTTTAGTTTCTTTAAAAAATTGCCCAAGTCACAAGTGTGTTGTGTTTTATTTACTCTATAGGTTTAACTCAGAGAAAAAAAAAAGTAAACAGAAAAACCACCTGAAGTCACAGGCCCACAACCAGACTCCGTCTCCTAGTTGATGGGTGCCTCACCACAGTGATCATCTTGGTTTTTACGTCCTAAAGAATCACATAGCGTCTGCTCCAGCAGGTCATTGTCATGAGACAGGTGTCTGCAGCGAGGTTCCCTTAGAGGATTTTCATCAGAATTAGAATCAGAATCACTTTATTGGACACTGTGCTGCATACAGAGGGATTTTTTTCTCAGCATTTAACCCAATCCATGCAGTGAAACACACGTTAACACACTAGTGAACACTAGGTAGCGGTGCACATTATTAAATGAATGTGAGGCTGAGATTCTAGAGGGAATTTAAGGTCATTAATCCCATTTAATTATGTGCACTATTGCACAATATGCCATGTTTCCAGTTAAAATTAAAGTGTAAAATAATTTCGGGCCAGGCTAAATCCATGTTTTCCTAACAAGGGAAACTAGATCTGTGTTTAGATCTGTGAGGTGTATTTGGGCTGGCCCAAAATGATTAAGGACCTCAAATTCCCTCCAGACTCTCAGAGTTACTTTCTATTATTTATTTATTTATTTATTTATTTATTTATTGTGCCTATTTGTATAAGACAGAAGTTAAACCTTGGCCAACGTATTTCCTATAAAAAAGTCTTAATATGACTTGTTTTCAGAGAAAACATCATCAGCTTGGGCCTGACTAAATACAAGTTGTATAACATGTATTTAACTAAATGTAATAACATGTGGCATTAGAGCTGTATTTAGGATGAGAATTGCTGTCCCAACCTGATAGTACTTTTAATACAGTCCCTCCGTTTAATATTTAAATATATATTTAACATACCTGCTATTTTCTGTATTATTTTTACTGGTTAATTTAGAACAAATAAATAAAAATTAATCAATTTGAAATCTTTATATACCATACAATATATTATTTTATAACGTATAGAAAAAATCTTTAAAGTATCATTGTGTCAAGTGTCATTGTGGACCTAGGACATTGTCCAGAACAAGTAGCAACACATCTGATCTTATGCGTTAAATAAGGTAGCCTCTGCTTTCTGGGAATTTCTGCTCTGGTTTTCTTTAAATGTATCCTGTGGATACACCAACCTTTTGCATACACCTACTGTATGTACAAACCTGGCAATTTACTTAATTTTTACATTGAAAATAATTTTATTTGGATTGTAACTATTGATGTAGTTTTGTGTGTATATAATTACAGAAATATTCTGCCAAATATTGACAGTTGGTCAATAAAAATATTTAAAAGAACTGTTAAAAAAGCTACTCAAATTATTGCCTGCCCCGCCATTACTTCATTCAAACAGCTACATGCATCACCACGGGCCAGCAATGGTTAAATTGACCAATATAAGAGGTGTAGTATGTCATGTAGGTTGTACTTGATTAAATACAACTTATTTAGAAACAATATCACAGATTCAAAAGCTATTGACATTTTTCTTTAAAAATGTTTCACCACGGGCCAGTAACCCAGTAACCCAGTAACCAAGGAACGTCCCTGGATGTTCAAAATTGGTCTAAAAGTTGTCTGTCAGTCAAGGACATATTTTAAACGTCAATGGACGTCCAAAATCCATCTTAATAAGTTAGTTAAGTGGTGACCAATCGATAACGTCAGTGGACGTCCAAAATACGTCTAATAGTTGTTTTTTCAATGTCTGTGTTTGGACGTCTTTTCAACTTTCATTTTCAACCTTAAGAGAACGTTGATTAGACGGCAGTCATTAAATTTCAACGTTGAATCAACGGCTAATTGTTTACTGGGAATGGTTAAATTTACCAACGTAGGAGATATAGTGTATGTCATGTGCGTGGTTCGTCACCTTCGTTTTTACTGTGTAGTGTAGTTCGTAAACGGTCCCTTAGCTCTCGCGGAGATGGCGGCAGCCCATAGAAAACAATATATTTCGTGTTTTTTAAATGGCAAACATTTCTGACCTAAACTAAGTTGTAGCTGCTTGTCTTGGATCCCATTTGCATGCACCGTTTGAGAGTTATTGAAGAAAGAAATCTGAATATGCAACCAACTTTACCGGAGTCAGGCGCTCTCCATTACAACAGCCTTAAAGTCCTTTACGAACTGCTCTTAAATCCATTAGTGAATATTAGGTCCAATATCAGTGGCCCAACTGAGAGTTTTTCAACTAGGACGAGAACTGTTAAATGATTGGAGAGCCTTGTCACATCTAGCAGGAGTCACTGAAATAAATGGAGCACTTTAATAAAACAAATCCTAATAAAAAGTATTTATCCGTCTTACTGACAAGAGGGTCACTGCAGCTGGAGCGGAAACTTTTAAACTTTGTATTTGGGTGGAAAGCTCCTTCAAGGTGATCAGAGCCAAACTTTCCTTCCATTTATTTTTATCTCTTAAACGTGTGAATCAGGCAAGTTTACTTGCTGATGTGGACACATCGTGGCTTGTTAAAAATGGATAATTGATGGAAGATAAACTAAAGTTACACCCGCAGTTTGTTGAGTGTTGTATTTTTACAAAAAAAAATCTCGTTCTCACCCTGTAACGGTTGAGTATGTCTCCCCCTGGTGGAGATGTCTGGTAGGTTCAGCTTGGAATCTCTGGTTCGACGCTATGATTCACATAAATGGATTTTGAACTCATGGATATCCTGCACGGTGGTGCAGCAGGTAGTGTCACACAGCTCCAGGGACCTGGAGGTTGTGGGTTCGATTCCCGCTCTGCGTGACCGTCTGTGAGGAGTTGGTGTGCTCTCCCCATGTCCGCGGGTGCTCCGGTTTCCTCCCACAGTCCAAAAATTGATTGGCAACTCAAGTGTCCATAGGTGTGAGGGTGTGTGTTGCCCTGTGAGGGACTGGTGCCCCCTCTAGGGTGTATTCCTGCCTTGCGCCCAATGATTCCAGGTAGGCTCTGGACCCACTGCGACCCTGAACTGGATAAGCACTTACAGATAATGAATGAATGAACATATTTAAACCTACATTGAGGGGTGGCAGGGTGATGCAACAGGGTCCTGGAGGTTGTGGGTTTGAGTCCCGCCTCAGGCCACTGTCTGTGAGGAGTGTGGTGTGTTCTCTCTGTGTCTGCATGGGTTTCCTCTGGAAAACTTGCAACCTTTTAGCTGACTGTGTGAAGCATTCAGTTGTACAGGTGTGAGTGTGTGAGTGACTGGGTGAGTGTGAGGTGTGATTCTGGGTAAATTCTGAAAACACTGTGACCCTGAACAGGGTGAAACAGTTACAGAAAATGAATGAATGAATATGGCATGTTTGGCTCCCTCTCATAACTTTTTAATTGAAAATATAAATGTAACAAAAATAAGAAATATTACACCTCAGTGGAGCATCGCAATGATTTTTTCAAGTTGCAATTTTAGAGTTAAAATATAACGCAGTGTTGTTTTAACTGTAACTGTCATGATATATTACACATTCTGAAAAGATCACACAGCGAATAAAAATTAACCCACACCAAGGCTTTTAATATAGACTAGTAATATATTTAAATGTATGCCAAATGAATAAACAAATAAATAAATTATTTAGAATAATAAATCTTTTCATTTATAAAAACCTCTGACTTCTCTCTAAAAGCTTCTTACACGAAGAAAAAATAAATATTTTTAAATTTGCAGCAAGACAATCGTTAACTAGCAATAAATCCCACCTTTAAATAACTTCTTAAAACCACAGGGCATCACCCATACAGCATTTAGAAAGTCTTTAACAGTTAAACTCTTACATCAACACAGCGACAGAAGTTGACACAGATGAGGACATGCAGTTCATTAGTTTTTTCCAAAAAACATTCACAAGCATTTCACAGTGATCCAAAATAAAATTATAAAATTATACGATAAGTTCTCGGTATAGGTTTAAAGTAAAATGCATATGACTTTTATTATATTTTATTTTTGTAAATCTAACAAATGTATCAGTTTTCACAGCAACTGCAACAAAACTAATGATGGAAATGTGTTAATGTTTTCTTAATTTTTCTTAGAAAGTGTCACCACCTCGAGTAGTTCTAAAGTTACTTGCAGGATTCGATTACATCCACAACCAGAACTTACTGAACACTCCCCAGAAACTAGACTTGCACATTAATGCAGTACTTCCTCATCCTACACCTGTTTAACTAGTAAAGTGTGTGACATTTAGAACTGCTTAAATTAACGGTTTTGATTTAGTTGGCAATCCGCTTTTCTGATTCAGATATTATTAACTACATTAAAATAATAAAACAAGAGGCACAAACTGGTTTTTCACAATTACGTAGAACCTGAAAACGGTGCTGCCATCACAAGCCCTTACTAAGTGTAGGCTCAGATTATTTATTAGGTGTGTAAACAAGATTAATGTGTTTAGTGTTTTTTTGTGTGTGTGTGTAGCATATACTTGTAATTTGGAATTCAAATATTCTTTGCTCTTTTTATTTAATTTATTGGTAACTGCTCTGTAGTAGGTTGGAGCAGCAGGCCGTGTCTCTGTCACAGCTCCAGGGTTCTGGAGGTTGTGGGATCGAGTCCAGCTCTGGGTGACTGTCTGTGAGGAGTGTGGTGTGTTCTTCCTGTGTCTGTGTGGGTTTCCTCCGGGTGACTATCTGTGAGGAGAGTGGTGTGTTCTCCCTGTGTCTGTGTGGGTTTCCTCCGGGTGACTGTTTGTGAGGAGAGTGGTGTGTTCTCCCTGTGTCTGCATGGGTTTCCTCCGAGTGACTGTCTGTGAGGAGTGTGGTGTGTTCTCCCTGTGTTTGTGTGGGTTTCCTCCGGGTGACTTTCTGTGAGGAGTGTGATGTGTTCTCCCTGTGTCTGCGTGGGTTTCCTCTTGGTGCTCCGGTTTCCTCCCACACTCCAAAAACACACGTTGGTAGGTGGATTGGAGACTCAAAATTGTCCATAGGTGTGAGCGTGTGAGTGAATGTGTGAGTGTGTGTCGCATTGTGAAGGACTGGCACCCCCTCCAGGGTGTGTTCCCTCCTTGTGCCTGGGTAGACACTGGGCCCCACTTAAAAAAAAAAAAAGAACGTTTTAAAAGTTAGGTTTAAACTTGTTTATGACACTTAAACTGTGGCTTTTTAAAGGAACTCCAGGGCTATAACGTTCAGTATAAGATTATATTGAGAAGTAAAAGAATGTGAGCTTTATTCCAGTCTCACTGTTTAATTTATCAGCAGCTGAGGTCCCTTCTGAGTTGAATTGGGCTCCACTGAATCCTTCATTCTTTTCGGTGGCTGTTTCTGGGCGATTCCATACGGGACATGAGCTGCCACAGTGCCCAGCTCTGCAGCGCCCTCTATGTGAAACATCTGATCATCAAAAAAGATGTGGGGCTTGATCTTCGCCAGCATGGGGCCCTTAGGAGCTCCAGCCAGGAACAGGGCCTCATCAGTCTCCAAACCCCAAGCTCGCAGGGTTTTCAGCGCTCGAGAGCCTGCACTGGCGGCACTGCGGGCTGTCACCAGGTATGTGCG
Source organism: Hoplias malabaricus (assembly GCF_029633855.1). Classification (NCBI taxonomy): domain Eukaryota; kingdom Metazoa; phylum Chordata; class Actinopteri; order Characiformes; family Erythrinidae; genus Hoplias; species Hoplias malabaricus. Next base: position 55,596,226 of record NC_089800.1, read on the forward strand.
TATTGGACAGTCTATACGATGGCCTTTGGCGTAGAACTTCCTCTGCAGCTTCCCCAGGACTTCCAAGAATCCTTTTAATGGCCCCTATTGGAGGGAGATTATTGTTGTAAGAAAAGGCAAAATAAACACTTAATCTCAGACCAAAACAAATGCTTCGTATTCACCATGCCCTTTCCTTCACCCACTCCCCGTCTTAGTTCTGTTCTCAGCACAGTGCACAGAGAGAGCAGCTGCTGAACACAGACCGTCACAACGGAGCGGCTATTATTTGTCAGAGGCGTTTTAGCTGAAGAAAGTGGTTTGTTCTGTGGAGGAATATTAAGACGGTCACTTTAATCTGAAACTAAATCACTGTCTTGTTTTAAGAGCTTGTGCAGCCAGCCCAGCTATGAAAAAAACAAAGAGCAGAAAACAACACACAGTGAGGGTGTGTGACTTCATGCTTTGCTCAGGATGCCTTTACTCCACTATGTCTTTACCAAGAAATCAGTTGTTAGCTGCTATATTATTGTTTAAAATATCGTATATAGCACCTTTAATGAACTGTGGTCCACTGCCATAATTGTCCTCATTTTAATTAACACTAAAATAAATGATTACATTTGACTGGATATATTTAGTTAGCCATTTCCTCAAACACTTTGGCCCCCAGTAAAATTGTATAGTCACAGCTGACTTACATGATCAAGGGGCTTGTTTTCATGGGCCTGTTCATGTTCGAAGAATTTGTCCAGGCCTTGCGCTTTATAGATTCTTTCAGATTCGTCTGAGAACAACACTGCATCCCCATCGAAGGCGACTCGCAGCTGCGTCTCTGACACTTGTGTCACTTTCTCTGGCGAGAACATGGTGGCTGCTGCAATGCCTTAAAGAGCACAAGAGCAGAAAGACCAGATGAAACAGTGATTACTATACATTATTCACACACAACACTTCAGCTCATAGCTTCATTTCCAGTTTCTTTTCTCACCTTCGTCTATGGCTTCTCTCACTTTGCTGGAGTCAGCAGAGAGGTAGAGGTTGGTGTGGTAGGCTTTCAGATATCCGATCAAACTATTACCTCCAGTCATGCAGAAACGCTCCACAAACAGCTCTAAGAGAAAAGCAACATAAGAAATATAATCAGAGTAACAATATGAGTTTTAAATGAGGGTATTTATTATATAAATGAGTGTATATAAGGGGTATAAATACGTTTTTAAGCATTTTTGTTTAATGTTTAATTCAAATTTCAAACACTTGGAACAGTTTTTATGAAAAACGTCACTTGTCGTTATATTCAACAAAAAATAACTGAAAAATGAAATAGTTAAACAATAACCACTAAAAATGTAAATCTTTTTGTGTAAATACATCTCAGTCTTTAGCTGTAATATATATATATATATATATATATATATATATATATATATATATATATATATATATATATATATATATATAATCTGTGTGTGTGTGTATAGTTACTACATCATTTGAACACAGCAGCTGTCTCTGAGACTGTGTGTAAATCTCATGGTGAATGACCAATAGAAACTCTCCAAAACTACTCTGAATAACATCTGTTTATATTGACTTCCACTGAGAGTTCAGAAGGTTTTTCCTGCTCCTGTAAAGTTACTGTTTTGGAGAAACATGTTTTTAAATGGACAGTAACGATTATATTATTTTTCTACCAGATTGTTTTCTCAGCTGCTTTTATACTGTGAGTATTATGACAAACTCTTTCACATTAATTTCATTTTTTTCTGTTAAAAATGAAGACTTTTTGCACTGTGAGGTCCAGCTATTATTCTGAGCTCTCCACTTACTGTGGTGGTTGATGGAGTTGATGAGCCTGATCCCAGCGTGAGCGTGGTTGTTGGTCATCAGAACCACGTCAAACAGCTCTTCACTCTCCGGGTAGAGGTCTCTCAGCTGGGCATTGACTGCTTCTAGAGCCTGGAGGAGACCCACGATCAAATCACACCACAATCTCACATTTGCACATTCTCTTTTGTCATTTTATGGTCATTTCATTCATTCATTGTCTGTAAGCGCTTATCCAGTTCAGGGCCCAGAATCACTGGGCGCAAGGTGGGAACACACCTTGGAGGGGGCGCCAGTCCTTCGCAGGGTGACACACAATCACACATTCACTCACACTCATGAACACTTTTGGGTCTCCAATTCACCTACCAACATGTGTTTTTGGACTGTGGGAGGAAACCGGAGCACCCGGAGGAAACCCACGCAGACACAGGGAGAACACACCACACTCCTCACAGACAGTCACCCAGAGGAAACCCACACAGACACAGAGAGAACACACCACACGCCTCACAGCCACCCAGAGGAAACCCACGCAGACACAGGGACAACACACCACACTTGCATAGTATTAAAAATGAAGAGTAAATGAAGAGAAGAGTTTATTGGGCGCTGCATTCATTCTGAGCTCCATCAGGAAAAAGCTGCAGAAGACTTAAACTCATGCAGAATCTTTTTTTGTAATTCATGAAACATCTTTAAATGTTCAAACACATCTTACAAAACTTGGTGCCTAAAGCAGTCCTTTTCGGCCTTTATTCAGTCTGCTGTATTTACTGTAACTCATCAGTGTCTGGAGCTGAGGCTGGGGACTCTTTAGGGGACCTGAAGATTGCTTGGAGTAACATTACTTCAAAAACAATTCACTAAGAATTCCTTGCGGTAACCACAGTGTGTTCTGTAATGGCATCTCTCCAAAGGGCTGTGTCAGCACATTTACTTTTAGGACTCGCCAAAATAAGAGTGGCCAAGTGTGTTTATGGGTGTTTAATCTGGACCTTAATGAAGGGGAAAGCAGGTCCTGGTGCAAACGGCTCTGTCTCGTGGTCAACCTGGTACTTCAGATACTCCTCCATTCCCTTCTGCTCAAAGATCTGCTGCTCAACGTCCATGTTGAAGAGGACGCGAGACGACACTGCGATAGTGATGGCATTTTCAGGCTTGGGCTGAGCATAGAAACAACACACACACACACACATTGATGATCATTGCTAAAAAATACAGACATCAAATCATTGTGATGCTCTACTGAGCTGTAATGGGGAGAGTAAAGCCTATGTTATTGCTGCTTTGAGCTCAGCACTGCAGAAATTACAGTATGTAACTTTTGGAGGAGGGCAGGAAAACACATCCCCTCCACCTCCCCCTTGATTTCAGGACAATGCTGTAAAATGAATTACACTGGGCGACTGTAGGTGGAGACCAGGAGCAAAAACACTTACCTAGAGCTCCTTTAAGCGAATGTAATTTGAGTCTTTTATAAAGGGGGTTCAGTAAGAATTGAGGAGGTTCTGTTACAGGAGATAACTCTCTTCTGCAGTGCTGCCCAGGGCCCACCACTTTAACACCCCCCTAAATCCCACCCCATGCTCAGGTTACATTAATGCAGTGTGAATGATTTATGAACCCTGACGCCATTAGCCCCCTTTTCTTCTCCCGAACGGTGGAGTGGACTCTGCAGCTCGGTGTGGAGCACAGTCTCTAATTTCAAGATCAAAATCTGTCTGTCTCCATCAGTCTGTATTTCTGTCTGCCTGTCTCTCTCTGTCTGTCTCTATCTTTCTGTAATTTTGTCTGTTTCTCTCTGTCAGTCTCTTTTTCTGACTCCATCAGTCTGTATTTCTGTCTGTCTCTATCAGTCTTGTATTTCTGTCTGCCTGTCTCAACCAGTCTGTATTTCTGTCTGTCTGTCTCAACCAGTCTGTATTTCTGTCTGTCTGTCTCAACCAGTCTGTATTTCTGTCTGTCTCAACCAGTCTGTATTTCTGTCTGTCTGTCTCAATCAGTCTGTATTTCTGTCTGTCTGTCTCAACCAGTCTGTATTTCTGTCTGTCTCCATCAGTCTGTATTTCTGTCTGCCTGTCTCTCTCTGTCTGTCTCTCTCTGTCAGTCTCTTTTTCTGACTCCATCAGTCTGTATTTCTGTCTGTCTCAACCAGTCTGTATTTATGTCTGTCTCTATCAGTCTTGTATTTCTGTCTGCCTGTCTCAACCAGTCTGTATTTCTGTCTGTCTGTCTCAACCAGTCTGTATTTCTGTCTGTCTGTCTCAACCAGTCTGTATTTCTGTCTGTCTCAACCAGTCTGTATTTCTGTCTGTCTGTCTCAATCAGTCTTTATTTCTGTCTGTCTGTCTCAACCAGTCTGTATTTCTGTCTGTCTCCATCAGTCTGTATTTCTGTCTGCCTGTCTCTCTCTGTCTGTCTCTATCTGTCTGTAATTTTGTCTGTTTCTCTCTGTCAGTCTCTTTTTCTGACTCCATCAGTCTGTATTTCTGTCTGTCTCAACCAGTCTGTATTTATGTCTGTCTCTATCAGTCTTGTATTTCTGTCTGCCTGTCTCTGTCAGTCTGTAATTCTGTCTCCATCAGTCTGTATTTCTGTCTGCCTGTCTCTCTCTGTCAGTCTCTATCTGTCTGTAATTCTGTCTCTATCAGTCTGCAATTCTGAATTATTTATTCTGTTGCCGAACAGGTGACTGTGTACGTCTCGTACTGATTCAGACCTTTCAAGAATGACAGGGTGGCTTCTCTGTGCAGTCTCCATTACCTACACTTTTGGTTACGGTGGACACATGCTCCCTCCTGACCCTAGAGGTCAGTCTGTGTGGGGTTACACTGCAGGTGGGGGAGTGGACGATTCACTGCACTGTATTGTGGAAGCTCTTTTTGTTTTGTCATCAATTACACAAACACAAATTACAACAATATTACAGTATAAGCTGTCTGTCCTGCAGTGTCCTGTCAAAGCCAGAGCCCCGCACCTCATCATCACCAGCCTCTGCTTTTATGCCCCGCAGAAAGTAAGGCTAATTCTATGCGGCATGTGGTGACCACGCAGAGCTGCGCAGACAGCAGCACAGCCAGGAATGATCACCAGAGTTCAGCTCAGAGGGACACCATTATTTTATTCCCTTCAGAAACTGGTGTCAAACTGAGCTGCATATTGTTTATTTCTTTAAGCACTCTATAAAAGATCTGTACATTCGCTGATGTGCAACAAGTCTCTGTTGCAGACAGCAGCTGAAAACATTGTAAGCAACTGTACTGCAAAAATAAAATAATATTTTAAGAGAAGGGAATGCTTAGTTTAGCAAAAACTCACCGATTTTGGTTTCCTCGCAGGAGACAAGGGGTCTGCAGCTTTCATCTTCTCCAAAGACAGAGGGTCACCTTGACCAGCTGAGCGTTGACGGCTGGGATTCATTTCTGCAGGAGCTCCAGGGCTACGGCTGCATTGAGCTCCTCATTAGGCAGCATCTGAGCTAGGATGGATGGAGCCTGTGGTGCAGGATGTGTGTGGTGTGGATGGAGATCAATAGTAAAAGCAGGCAGACCAGAGAGCGGTAGGATGAGCGAAACTGTAGAGCCCGGAGTGAGGGGGGGAGCAACGCTGTGGACTTAATTTCTAGTCATTCCACAAGCTGTGGGGCTCCCTCTCTGTGCATTGGATCATTCCTATCACTCCTCTCTCCCTGGCTACGCCCACTCCACTGCCACTGCAGTCTGCAGAGCGGAGAGCAGGACCCTCCTGGCTTTAGGGGTGGGGGGTGGGGTGTTGTGTGTGAGTGGGAGATGCAGGGTGGTGGGGGTCTGCAGTCTCTCTGTGCTCACGGAAGAAGAGAAGATGCTGTTTATTTTTAGACCTCACAAATGAGTGCAGACAGCACAGGGTGTTACCATGACAACTGAGGATGACAGCTTGTGTCGTCATGTTGTAGCTCAGCAACATGTTCCTATGCCCATATAAGGTTCTGAAAGGATTTTCTCTATGGGAAAGATTAATGCTCTGTCTTGTTGTATCCTGTAGGAACCAGAAATGTTTCTCAGGAATGTTCCTACTCCACCTACTGGATTTTACTCAACTTTTACTGCTCCTCCACCAGGTAAATCGGGTCCTGGTTCTGGAAGCGGGTTCTTGTTTAGTGGCTGTTCTCTCGTGGTTCAGAGTGAGTCGAGTAGGGACTAAACCGTGGAGTGTAAACCTTGCAGAGCGCTGATTGTCCAGAGAGAGTCGTCACTCTACGCCACGCACCGCAGACATCCAGCACCAACTCTCCATCTGTAAAATCTCCAGCTGCCGCAGAGATCACGTTTGTTTTTATCCGACTCACAATGGCAGCTAATAAATTTACACCATGGTCTTTTGAAGATGTTCAAACGCTCCTTGGATCAGTGGCCGAAGAAAGAATGCAACAAGGAAGGAACAAACTCTACTGATCTGTCTGAACTGATGACGGAGCTGTGTTCAGTCCCAAACAACAGCAACAACACGCCAATACACCATGAGTAAACACCGCTTAACTTTACTGCCGCTGTTGTTGTGGTTTCCAAAGCTTCATCTGAAACTCACTGCTCAGAAATACCAGACTGAGCATGGCTTTCAAACTCTGCTGGTCATCATCGAAGAAGGCTGACCATCTAAACGTTGCACAAGCAGGTGTCAATGAACTTTTGTCTCCGGTCACACATTTGTCATAGACTTCTTCTGGTGTGAAGAGTGATAATCAGGAGTGTTTCTCCTCATTGCAGTTACAGTCTCTACCCTTCTGAGAAAAGCTTTACGTTAGAGGTTGCAATGTTGCTGTAAAGATTTTAAGAATTGTGTGGTCAGGTACTAATTATGGATGTCAAAGCCAGCTTACAACACATTTATTTATGCTGTTTTCATCTAAACCAGGGTTTCATTGTGTCTAGAAATAAATACTTTGTTGACAGGTTTGCAGTGCATCTTCTGCCCCAGGTTCATGCCGTAGTTAGTGACGTGCACAGCAGCATTCGCTTACGTATATATATATATATATCAACATCAGCATTACAACTTGTTAATGGCTACGTAAGGGTCCAGTGGTATCAGTAAAAATAACATTTATTCACCAAAAGGTGAATGGAGATATTTTTTCCAAAAGAACTAAAAGAGGAATTGCCCAATTATTTTAAAAACAGATCAAAGTTCAAACACTTACATTTTCCACTGAATTTATCAAACATTCTCCACTGTCCCGAGACGTCACAAAAATATATCAACAATGAAACAAGACAAAACACAAGGTCTCAGCTTTTGAAAGAAAAATTTAATTTATTACTTTCATGGCATGACATAAATAATTTCAGGTTTCAGAAAAGTTCTCATCTTATTGGATTGAAACAGCCATTAGAAAATAAAAACAAGCTTTGAATAAATAGTGTGTACAATTCTGTCACTGCACTTTTCTTTATACACAGAAAAAGGTTTTGTACATTTATTTATATATAGTCATTATTTTTGCGTTTTGTAAAATAAAACATTTGTATATTAACATTTGTATCTGTTTTCTTTAACTTAAAATGCAAAACAAAACTGTAGTGATACTGAGGCCTGAGGATTGGCAGCAGATAGAATTCAAAAACGCCCCACGCAACAGGCTCAAAGCTGCGCCTGAGAGGACAGTCAGCCATAGGGAAGGTCAGTGTGTGCCCGATTCCTTGGCTTGAATCATCAAATCCGCAATAACCCACTTTCAAAAGCCGTCTTTTAGGGGAAACCTTTGCTTAGCCTCATGCTAAAGCACAAACACAGCCCTGAAGAACAAAGGTGATTTCAGAAAAGGAAGCAATGCAAAGTCAATCAGAAAAACGGCTCTGAACCAATGCGTCAGTGTCGAGAGATTTTTACATTTTTAGAGACTACCTTGCATGAGCTTCTTGCTTTATAGTCCTGACAAATGTGAACAAGTGTATACTGTATTCCAGGAATGGTTTTACTGCTTTCCATCGACTCCGACAGTAGATACATCAGCATTCACAACGTAAACAAAAACATCTGCTTATTCAGGTGAGATGAGAATCCATTTATCAGTTCAATAATACAAAGGCAAAGACTGAGCGTCAGAGGTACAGTGTTTTTAAAGCTTAGCATGTACGTTAAGTACTGCTTTTAGAGGACCTCAAACACTGAGGACTGACAAAAGCAGGACAGATTTGGGAGCGTAACATTTTTAACAGCAAGCACACTGTACATTAGAGTATTATGGTAGCATTCAGAAAAGAAAAACAATATTAACAATCACGTACAAAGTGTAGAGGACAGAGTTTATTTGTAGAAGAGTTAAACATGATCAAGATCCTGAGGTGCGTTTACTCTCCTGGTTTGCTCGCAAGAACAACATTTGCCGTACTTGTTCAAATCTCAGAACTTTCTGTGAATGCAGCCGTCTTGAACCAGAAGTATAGGCAATGAGGTAAGGTCTCAGAGTGATGGAGGGTGACTGGAATTTGAAAGCTTTTAGAAGAACATGAAGCAATGAAATTCACAGAATGCCCACAAGGCTATTTACTGGGTCAATGAGATACAAAAAGCAAGTTGTGGAATGACTTCAGGGACCTCCAGTAGGTTTTGCTCCATGTGTTTGGAGCTGGAACGCAACACAAATGGGGACAGGCTGAAGATCAGAGATGGATTAGGAGCCCCACAAGTCAGAAAGAAGCGTAGATGTAGATGAGTGGTTTGAGAGTGTTATCTGAGAGGTATGTGTTTGACAAGATCAGTTATAGGTCACAGTGGAAACTGAACACTGTTGCCACAAACTCTAGGGCTATGATCACATTACAAGCCTCATTCATTAATTCTGTTCTTTTGCTCTGATTGAATTTGGCAGCTGTTGATGGTTCACATTCATAAATGTAAGAAAGCTGTATCTGTGTGTGATGTTAATCGAAATGGCAGCGTGCGCGCATTGACACTTTTATGCATGTTGCCTCCGTCACCAACAACATAAACACATTCGTGAGACGTCTGTTTGTATTAAAACTGTAAAAACAGATGTGTTAGTAGAGCACGTGTTCATCACATTTGCTCGGGAGAACAGCAAACAGCTCCTCGACTGTACACGATTAAGACAAGAAGGTGAAACAAAGCCAGGTGGCTTTTACTGCTGCACCAAGAGATCAGCTGAATCTCAAATGTCTCCCTACACCCTGTGTAGTGCACAATGTAGGTCATAAAATAAAGAGTTTCTGCACTCACATAGTCCAATTATAAACCTGTTTACATTTGTGCATAAGCTTCACGTCTAACCGTCAAACAAGTGCCCTGTCTGAGTGCAGTAGTTTTAGTTTTATAATCTGTGAAGTGCACTATGTAGGGAGTATAGTGCTATTTGGGATGGAGCTCGAATCTCTACTCTCTTGTTGACAGCTCTAAGCGAATGTGTACAGGCAAAAAAGACAAATACAAATCAGATACGTATCCAATCTATGAGCCTATATGAAAGTGACGCGAATCTGATTTGACATGTTCACACAGAGAGTCATTAGATTTGAGTCACTGCAGCCTGGTAATGTGAACGTAGCAAAAGTCTTATTCTCACTTTGATGGACGCTTTATTTAAAGATAATGATTAACAAAAGAAGCTAATATTATGGCATGTTTTTGCACAATGTTCCAATAAGAAAAGACCAATTCACATGATGAATGAGGTCATTTTGGCATCACGGAAGAAGACACAAAGAGCAACAAGGCAAAGTGAAAGGAGGGTTAAGTCCGACATGTCTACAACAGAAACTGGGAGGCGTTTCTGAACTGAACTGCAGGAAGACGATGTTTCTAAATTATTTCATACATAAACATTCATCCGATAACACGCCTTCTTTGTAGCTTTAATCGCTGTAACATAGGGTAGATGTTGAGCTCTGGAAGCATTACACTGTGTGCTGTGGGGTAATTTGTTATTTCATTTGCAAATTTTTGATTAATATTTAATAATATATTGCTCTGTTCTCAGAACCAGAATAAACAGATTTATCGTTAATATTTTCATGGTAAGGTTTGACCAGAGCTCGAAACCAAGAACTGTATAAATAAAACAATGCATTGGTGTCATCTCAGAAGTAAATAATTAAAAACTAAAAACAAATAAATATATCTTATTCATTATTAATTGTCAGGTTTGATCACGTTTTCAGTAAATGCGGAGTCAGAACTGGTAAAGGAAAGACAAATATCAGCACTGCCTACTGATGAACAAAATGTTTTTAAGACAAAATGGAGGGATGTTTGTTTAGTTGAGTTTTACCTATAGCGCAGCACGGAGGTGAAAGAGTTAATCATCTGGCCAGTGTAGGCATGTCCTTTAAAATTTGTACAGAAGAAAACAAGATAATGTCACTTAATTTCCGCAGTTATTTACATATTTAATCCTCAGATATTTAACTGTTGTAATAGCGTGGCTGTGAATGCGAGAAAGTGATATTTTTTTTAGATGCGAAGCACATCATGGAAATTGCTTTTAACTCACTCAATCACAGTCAGGATTTGCACCACAATTTCCTCACGTACTCCCATTCAGACATTTCTCCATAAGGGGGTGCTATTGTGCTTCACATCAGTGAAACTTTCTTATTTATATATTGAAGGTCAGATGACTGTGGCTGTGGTAAAAGACTGAGAGGGAGTAAGAGTTCTGCAGGAATGAGGTAGGGATGTTAGGTAAAATTGTTACGCTAAAGATGGTGCAGCAAGATTTAAGACAGCACCATGTTATACACAATTCAGATTTGTTCTCCCACTAACATTTCCTAATCAGGTGTGTGTGTGTGTGAGAGACAGATTAGACAGTCTGGTGCCTTGAAAGTGAAGGTGGGCCCAATCAGAACCGATCAGATCTTATCCCCTGTACTAAGATCTGAAGGATAATCTCAAGAAGGATTAGACGTGGAGGGGACAACGAAGCTGGACTGAATGTTGTCTAATGGTGCTTTTCCAGTGCATGGAGCCTACACGACTCGACTCTGCTCTTCTGCATTTTCCACTGGCTGAATCTGGTGCCCATTGAACCAGGTTTTTTTTTTTTTTAGTTCCTGCTCTCGCCAGGTTCCATCTGAGCCAAGTAGGTAATAAATGTGCCATATAAAGCCTGCAGAGCTCTGATTGGCCAGAGACCTGTCAATTACCATGGAATGCAGAGGTTTAAACGCTTGTGTCTGTGGCCGACGAGAATCTCCAGCGAAAGCCAAGGAAAACAAATCTATAAGAACTGGGGGCAGAGCCGTGTTCAGTTCAAACTACATCAACAATACGCCAAATTCACATCGAGTAAACAACGTCTGACTTTACCGCCAATGTTATTGTGGTTTTCAAAGACCCCGGTTCCAGTTAGAGACTGGGTTTTGGGACGTCACCGACTCCATTTTGTGGGGGACCTGTGCTAGTGGAAAAGTGAACAGCTACAAGCGAGCCGAGTTGAGTCAAGCCGATCTCATGCAGTGGAAAAGCACCATAAGGGTGTACTCACACTCACACTAACTCATGTTTGACCCCTACAATCCGATTGGTTTGACTAATGTGAGTGCTCAGAGGGAACCCGGGTACAGTTCAATTGGACTTAAGCGTGTGAGAGTTCCTGGAGTCACTGCTGACAAAATGACTCCCAATAAGTACAATCATGAACTCCACTGTGTTGCACAAATGCACCTTTATTCAAAATAAAAGCCAAAGTCTGATGATGTAAGCATGCTCAGGTTGGAAAAATTAAAAATGTGGTGTGAGCGCAGGCCGGCGGGGAGTGGAGAGTGGGGGATAACCAGAGGGCTATGTTTCAACCCGGCCAAGTGTGAGTACACCCTAAATGTATTCTAAGCAAAGATGAGGGACCAGAAACTGCTGTAAAAGGCAAATCACTTTCCAGTTCAGTTAAAGTTTTTTTTTAAAAAAAGCAAGTCTACAGTGTTACACATTCATTGCCATTAAGGGCACAAAAGAATCTTCTCCATTATCAGATACATAAAATCACTTTATGAAGTTCAGCGTATATACATATATCTGTTTTTGGCCTTTCCACATCTCCCAAAGCCTCACTTATTGTATATATTACAGAGAGCAGCATCATTAGTTAAATAAAACCATTTGGATCACAATAACGGTTACAATAATAACCTTCAGTGTGCCTATGATGCTCACACAGGCATAATCAATGGTGCAGATAGTGTTAATATTATTGTCTTCATACTTCTCACAGTTGCTTATATTTTTAACTTGTTTTACATTCAATAAGGGAATCCGAGTCCCATCGAGTTTCTGGAACACCTCAAGCAAACCAGTGAAGTATCTTTGTTATGTTTTGGCACCAGATCTTTTCGTGCTCCTTTACAGATACGACGTTCAGATTCAAAACGGAAGCCCTACAATAAAAAACATTATGTCTCCCGATGTCTTGAGCAATAGAAAGGTCTCTGTGCTTGATAAGGTGTCTTTAGAATCATTAACCATTTTTCATCAGTATGTCAAACCTGATTTGTTCTTTGCTCCCGGATTCCTTGGTTATGTTGTAGTGTTTGAGATTAAATTTTTTTTTATTTAACATAAATGTATGACTTTTAAATAAATGTGCATGCTTGTGCAAATGCACAAACTCAGCAATAAAAAAAAAAAACAAAGAAAGAAAGACCTGTGCAGCTCTCCCTAAACAGTCCCCGCTCTCACCGTGGAAATGTGCTTTTGTCGAAAGGTGATGGTGCTAGGGTGGTGCAGGGGGAGGTCACTGTCAGACCCCAGTCCTGTCGCTGTAGAAAGGCGTGACGTGGAACATATAGCAGTGAGTGCACACTCTCACAGGTTTCACCTGACCGTATCGAGGCAAAGGAGCGGAGTGTGAAGAGCACCGCGAGCAAAATATCTGCAGCAGACAAAAACAAACAAATGTTTATTCCCATACCATCTTCATGCACTTTGCTCTCAGAATTTACTGACCAAAGTGTTCAAATACAGTTTTTTATTGTATCATAATACACTCACATTGACAAAAAATCCATAAGGCACCCAGATGCAGGTCTGTCTCGGACAGATAGGTAAATGATTGTGGGCTGAATGGACCCTGGGTTTTGCCACAAGAGGGCGTAAAATGCTGCCTCCAGATAAGGTTGCTGTTGCAAATGTTTTGTCAAGCCTTAGACGCAAAATTTTATGTCTTATCTAAGAATCATACTTTATTTATTTAATTTGTTATTTTTTTGTAATTTGAACCACAGTGAAAGAGATGGTTGACTGCTAGCCACTTCTGCGACACTTGAAGTCATTTGCTCAGTCGACAGAGAGGCGCATTACTGGACTGAGTTTCAACAAATTGCCTCCATCTTGGCCATTCTGACCGAGCCGTTAAGAGGGGTTGAGAGCAGTGGTGTCGGGAACAAGAAACCTGGAACCGTATCATCTTTAGCAAAGAATCCAGGTTTTTTTTGGGATCCGACAATGTTTGAGTTAGAGTATGGAGGCATTGTGAAAAGAGCTTCAATCCTGCATTTTGCACCCTGCTGGTGCGGGAGCTGTAGCATGAGTGTGTGTCACCCCTAGTAGCGATACGAGGGTCACTAACAGCTCAGAGATGTGCAGGATGTCCTTGAGCCACATGGCAGGGCTTTCAACTGGCATTTGTCAGCAAGGTAATATTCCCCAAAAACCCAAGATTTATCACCAATAAAGCATTTATGGAACCAGCTTCATCAACCTATGAGTGTGCAGGATCTATAGGCCTAGCTGCAACACTTGTGGGCAGATGCTGTAACTGAACCTGCACTGCCTCCATTCCCAACCTTTTCCCTTCTTGTATCAAAACTAGAGGCGACCAAACAGGGGACTAGATTCGCCTTTCAGTTGTACAGTTGTCCCCAATAAACATATCCTTTCACTCTAATATTGTAATCACTTACATTTATCATCATTACATTCACACATTAAAGTTTCAATTGATTCCAACAGCTCCTTCATGGTGCGTTATTTGATTTGTCAATGAGCATAAATGGTAAAAGTTATATAAGAGGGGTGTGTGCCACAGCTGGCATGCTTTGCTGTACCTTTCCACAGCTCCTACAGTGGTGTTTCCTTCGGATGACTGTGAAAGGAGCCTTGCAGGCAATGCAGGAGTTACACGCCTCATCGGGAACCCACTCAGGAGGGTCTGTGAGGACAAGGGAGAGGAGAAATATATCATATATAACAGTGATTATTACGGGCCAAGAGCGATGCACCAATACACTGTGATCTGAAGGTTGTGATTAAAGTTGGATTCAGTAAGACTTTTTCGGAATCCGATCTGACACAGTTGTGTTGTTTGTGTGTCTGTGTAAACAACACAAATCCCACTGAATCTGACTTTTTCCAAATCAGATTTAGGCCACTTTCAAATGTGACATTTAGATCGGAAGCATGTCCAATCTGTGGCAATGCCACTCTGTCTGAACGTCCAGATCAGAATTCATGTGATATTTCCGTCACTCTGGCCACTCAGAAGGATCTCCGGACTCTGATCCAAAGCATTTTTGTTTTAATTTGAGGTGTTTAAGACGTGGAGATGGTCTGGTCAAAGCATTTTCATTTTGTAAAAATACTGGAAAACGAAAAACTTGTGAAATTTCTTAATCCAGGTTCTTGTCTCTAATTCATGAGGAAATATAACTCATGGAAAGTGTTTTCATAAAACAAACAAGAGACGAGCCTCTTTTTCAGTAGTTCTATAGCGTTCGTGTCTGTATGAAACTGTATAAATGTGGATCATGGAAATATTAACTTCATTGTGTGTCCACCTGAGACCCAGGAAATTTGCACTTAGGGGGAAAGGAGCATCCGTTCACACTTTAATATTCTTTACAGTCTTTAATTAATTCTCTGTTTTAAACACAGAGCTGATTAGGAATAAAGAAAAAGTGTTGTGCTTTGGAATGAAGGAATGGGACCAGACTGATTCACTGTGTGTGTTGTGATACAGCGCTGCACAGTGAATCAGTCTGGTCCTGTTCCTTCATTCCAAAAACGAAAGTGCTTTGTGTGAAACAGACGGACATTTCCTTCTGGTCAGCACCTGAAGCATCATCCTTTTGCACATGCAGGTCAGTTTAGGAGCGTCATCTGTTCACATTGGAACAGATACAGGTCACACAGAATAGACAGTGTGAACAGCAAAACAAAAAAAATCTGATTTGGGCAACTTTTACCTGCTGTGTTGCAGGTAAAAGTACAGTGATGCAGAATGAAAAGGTGTGTGTGTACTGACCTTCAAACTGTCCGTCTCGTGCTTTGGCTGCCAGCTCTGATGAGGAGATGGACTCTTGGCAGAGGGCACAGTCTTCTAATCCACCGCTTCCCAGACTGGGCCCTGTGAAGACAAGACAGAAAAAAAATAACTAACAAAAAAAAACCACATTCACAATGTCAGAATGTCACAACCCTTTTATATTTTTATTTCAATGCCCACTTAGGCAAATAGACAACACTGTTTTGTTGGAGTACACTGAAATAAGATGTTTACCATCGTGAACATAGCGTATCAATTCTTTGTTTTCATTTTCTTAAAAATATAAATTAACAATTGTATTTTAAACACTACACATCAGGGGTTCCGCCTGTTGTGTTTTTTACATCCGGTCCTGACACCATGCCCTGCACCTGTGAGCCCTGAGCACCATGTTTCCAGGTTCACAGGTGTTCTTACTGTGTTCCCTTTTATAAGCTCCCTTTGTATCCTTAGTGTTTGTTCTTCATTGTTGTTTGTTGGAGTGATGTGTTTCTGTGTGTTTGTGATTAAATGTCCACTTCAACGTATGCCGCCGTCCCCTACGTCTCATTCAGCCGACAAGCATGACACTACCCAATATTTATTCATTCATCGTCTGTAAGCCTTATCCAGTTCAGGGTGGTGGTGGGTCCGCAGTCTACTCGGAATCACTAGGTGCAAGGCAGGAACACACCCCAATATATATATATATATATATATATATATATATATATATATATATATATATATATATATATATATATATATAAAAACACACCCACTTGCCTTTTTTCTGATTCTCATTGTCCGCTTGCTCCGATTTCGTTGCCATAACCTCGAACAGTGTCTTCAGGATACTCCGCAGGTCACTTGCATAGTTTGTTTGCAACTGATCGGCCACACCTTAGGATTCAGAAAACAGACCTCGGTGAAATTAAAGTACAAACCTACCTAAAAATACAGGTTCAAGATAAAACATGAATGATCATTTATAATGAGTTGAAAGAAAAATGCAAAAACAATGCTATAAAATACAGAAAAATATAAAAAAAGAAAATTAGAGATGTAAAAGAGCTATAAAAAATAAACATAGAAAAGATACAAATAGAGATTTAAAATAAACAGAATAAGGTAAATAGATATAAAGAGTCAATAGTGCAAAGCATAGGGTTCGATCCCCAGAGCCGGCAGGTCATGACTGAAGGGCCCTTGAGCAAGGCGACTAACCTCCAACTGCTCCCTGGGCGCCGTGGCTAGGGCCGCCCACCGCTCCGGGCATGTGTGCTCCCTGCCCCCTAGTGCTCACTAGTGTTTGTGTGAATTGGTGTGTTTCACTGCACGGATTGGGTTACATGTGGAGAACAAATTCCTCTGTGTGCAGCACACTGGCCAATAAAGTAATGCAGGAGAAAGCCTAAGCCTAATGTTTAGAGACTGGGCTTGGTACGATAAGGTTTCCGGTTTTATCCCCAGGACTGGCAGGAACATCCACGGCTTAAGTGCCCTTGAGCAAAGCACCGAAACCCCAAATGCTCCCCGGGCCCAGGGATGGCAGCCCGCCGCTCTGCGTGTGTGTTCATTATCATTATTATCACACTTCATGCATGGATGCAAAGGTGCAGCGAGAGCACATACCTGATATGCAGACAAACAGACGATGGATGAGGTCACTGCTGCTATGAAAACGGGAACGTATTTTGTTATGGGAAGCCAGTTTGGCAGCCTGCAGGGCCAGCTGGATCTCGTGATGATCCAGATCCTCCGATATCTCTGAGCTGGTGGTGAGACTACTGACAGAGCTGACGGACAGAGATATAGAGAGAACAGACTGAACCCATGTGAGCAGAGAAAACATTCTACTAACATCTGAGAGTTATTTATTAATGGGTTTATAAATTTAAAAGTGTGATTATATATGGTACTGTCATACAGTGTAAATGCAATACTGTGTAAAAGTTTAGGCAGCTGAGAAAATGAGATTTCAAAGCAATTTTTCTGAGCAGTAAGACTTAATTTACTCAAAATAAACAAACAAAACCCATTAATCCAGTGAGTGTGATAGTGTGTTGTCTACCCCTTTCCACGTCTCTCCTGATGACAGTCATTATAATATATATATATATATATATATATAATATATATAATATATAATAATATAATAATATTATTTGAGATTATCGTCCAGTCCCTAATTTTAGTGGCTAACAATTCATTGTTAAATCAAGTGTGCTTATTATAATGGAGAACATCTGGAAACACACTTTGTTCTACTTTGTTGATACTACTTTTTTGGAAAAAATACTTTCATGTTATTTAGGTTTCCTTGTGTTATTTGTAATTAATTATAGTTTTATACAAACACCGCTTTTGAGAAGATAAATTATTTTAAATAATAATAGTAATAATCATCATCATCATCATCGGTGCCTAAGACCTTCATACAGTACGGGAAATATAGTTTTTAGGGAATTTCAAAATGAAACATCCAAAATAAAAAAGTACATCCAGCAAGTAAAACAACAAAGTTTCCTAGCAATAAAACATGTGCGAAATATTTAAACACAGGGAAACAAACATTCACAAGTTCAGCCCGACACAAGTCCAAGAGTCCAAAACATTAACAAGCGAGTAGAGATACACACGCTGATAAACGAACATACAGTCACTCTTACACAACGGTCCAGAAGCCTTAGCTGTTTACCTGGGGGTGTATGCACTGGACAGACTGCATGTGGTGACAGACACACTCTCACAGTCACTGCTGCTCCCTGAACTGAGGGGGGATTCCTCTAAACTGCAGCCCACCAGTGTAAAGAAAACAGGGAAATAAAGGAAAAACAAAAGAAATAAAGAATAAGAGCTCAATCTCAAACTTATAGGAAAACACAGCAGAAAGCAACTGAACAGTTGTTCTCAAATAAAAAAAAAGATGAATCAAATTATTAGGGAAGCAACCACACCAAATTTCAGAAATGAAAAGTAAATGATAATTAACGGAACATCAAAGTTCACAATATAATGAAGTACTTTCATAAATAATGCTTTACGACATCACTGTGTTAAAGGATCAACACTTTGGACACATGCACATTACAGTGATAAAACTTTAATAAGATAAACTCCCTCATGCTGATAAATCTTTAACCAGTGTATCGTTAAATGGTAATTCAACAACTTCCATGCAGAATTTTTGTCTTTTTGGGATTTTTAATCAACATCAGAGTTAGAAATGTTTACTCTTTGCCAGTCAAACCCCACTTCTGCTCTTTAGCATATGACTCTGCAGACCTCTTGAAGGTTGTGCAAAGTGATTCTTTGTGGTTCCCATAAAAGACCAAAGCAAAGACAGAGACCCTCCACAATTTCCAGGAAAACTCATTCAAGACTAAAGCCAACACCCAGGTGTTTCTGATACCCACACTACTCTACTTGACTTTCCTGCTCCTCCACCAGGTGAATCAGGTCCTGGTTCTGGAAGCGGGTTCTTGTTTAGTGGCTGTTCTCTGGTGGTTAAGAGCGAGCTGAGTAGGGACTAAACCGTGCAAAGCGCTGATTGTCCAGAGAGAGTCGTCACTCTACGCCACGCAGAGCAGACGTCCAGCACCAACTCTCCATCTGTAAAATCTCCAGCTGGAGCAGAGATCACGTTTGTTTTTATCCGACTCACGACGGCAGCTTGTAAAATTACGCCGTGGTCTTTTGAAGAGGTTCAAACGCTCCTTGGATCGGTGGCCGACGAAAGAATCCAACGAGAGCTAAACGCTGCAACAAGGAAGGAACAAACTCTACTGATCTGTCTGAACTGATGATGGAGCTGTGTTCAGTCCCAAACAACAACAACAACACGCCAATACACCGCTTAATGTTACTGCTACCGTTGTTGTGGTTTCCCTTAGAAAAGGTGGGGGGGGGTGCACCAGGTACATTTTGTGGGGGGGAGAAGCTGTGGAAGTGGAAAACCAATCAGGGACCAAACAGAGTCGGGTAGTTTATGCACCAGGCAGTGGAAAATCATCATTATATTACTCTTAAATTTTTTTAATGTATTACCTGTGGGTGTCTTTCATTCTACTTCCCTTTAACAATAAGAAATAATAATCATTATTTTGATTAATTAAGATCTACTTTGTGTTAATACGAAGTGTGCACTTAAGGTATCGTTAAATTTATGGTAGCAGTAGATTTAAGGTTACTGTGGTTTTAAAGTTCTACAGCTTTTATTTTACAGCCGTCATGTAGTTTATAAACTTTAACTGTTCAATGATATTAGCTGGATTTTCCATGCCAACGTTAAGTTTGTTCATGAATATTTCCTTTCTAGTTTACAAATATCATTTTTAATATTTTGTGCTACTATAGGAGGACTCAGATTATTTGGTGTCTAAAAAGGAATGTGCAGTAGTTGGTTGCAATCATTGGCTATAATTTCAGCATTAGACTGATTTATTTATTTGTCATTTCCCAGTGTAAAACTAAAATAAATCCAACAGAAAAAAAGTAAAATAAGAAGAAAACTTTAACAAAAGTACACACCTAGAGCTCTTTTTGTTGTCTTCTTTGGAGTGTTTCTCCTTCGCCGTGGTGCTACTCATTCCCAGGTCGGCTCTGTCCTGATGAATGCAGCTATCTCCCAGCTCCCCTGAGAGTCCAGATTCTCTGTCCTGGTTAAGTGTGAGACTCGAGCTGCTGCCAAGGCACTTCTCGCAGCCCGGGGACTGGGAAAGGCCTACTTCCTCGTCATCCTCCCTCACTGGTCCTGGGGCAGGAGGAGGGGGAAGGGGCAGAGCAATATCTCCCTTCCCTGCATTGCCAGCCCCCACTGCTGACTGGAGAACGGAGCTGGTGATGGTGAGCTTGGGTTTCTCATAAGTCAGAGATCCTCCTCCTCGTCCCGCAGTCTCGGAAACAGGATCATCGTGGCCATCGACACAGCTGGCAGCGCAGCAGACGCAGGAATTCAGCAAGCAGCGCGTAGCCACCAGAGCGCTAGCCTGTGCAGCAGTGGACACTTCTGCTGAGCGCGGTAAGACCACGGCCAGGTCAGACAGACTGGGTGATCGCGGGTTAAAGATGACCGTGGCGGACAGCTTCATACCTCCCGTCCTATGAGCGATCACTTCTGCTGTCTCTGCCCCGTCTTCATCCTGTAAACCGTCCCAGCCATTTACCAGAGGTACTGTGTCTGATGTTGTGACGGATTCCGAAGAGGGACTGTTTTTATTTTGGCTGCCTTGACTCTCTGGTTCATTTGACTGACATACAGTCATCCATCCATTACAGGTAGAGTCTGCTAAAGGGCTGGGCCTGGGGTGAATACTGGGACTAGCTCGTTTTCCCTGGCGGACTTCATCCGCACTTGTCACGACGCCTCCTCCTCCTACTCCTCCTCCTACGCCTACCCCTTCCAGGTCTTCCATGAAGAAAACTCGCTCCTCATCCTCCTGGAAGGAGCCAGGGACTCTCTGAGGAGAGCTCTCACTGCTGGAGGGCACACTAGAGCTCCCAAGACTCGGTGGCTTTACCTGTGGCTGATAGGCTGGAGACTGCCTCTGGCTTGGAGGGGAAAGCAACGTGGACATTTGGTCACCTACACGATGCACCATCATATTGAGCTGCTCAATCTCCTCTTCATCATACTGCATAGAGCAGGCCAGGTCTGCCTCTGCATCCTCCTCTACCTCGCTCAGAACGCCCGGCGGATCCTCACTGTCCTCCCACACACCGGCATCCTCCTCTTCACACGGAGAAGTACACAGAGTGAGGTCTGTCCCAGTCTCCAGCTCTTTCTGTTCCTCTCTTTTCTGCAGGTCCTCCTCCTGGCTCTTGGAGCTGGTGGAGGTGGCTGACTGCGCAGTGGAGGTGGTGTCTGGGCCAACGGTGAACTCACCATCCTGGGAGATGCACAGACTCCGCTCCAGAGTCATTAGCTCGTCTTCCGTCAGAGTCTGCAGCAGGTCCCTACGTCAGCAACACCAAAACAAATCAGAACAGTGCTTTGTCATAATAAGGTCCTGCTGAAAACCACATGGTGTCATTAGCACAGTGGAAACACTAAAGCTCTGTTTGGACAGGATTAGTTTTACGTGGGGAGCTGGGGTAATGTCACTTTTCCACAAGACGTCAGTAGTGTTTACAATGGATTTGCACTGAATAAGATACCTCTGAAAATAACAGAGATGGGAGCGGCTACTCGAAGCACACACTGCCGTCACACAGCATGGCTCAGACACAGCAGAGATACAGGAGTTTTTAGACTGTCACAACTGTTCTGAGAACAGCCTAAAAATATCCAGCCCTTGATGACCTTAACTAGTCCTTCAAAACAGATAATGGGCGAAGACAATCCTTTATGGATCCTTCACAGAGTTATTAGAACTGATATGAAAAGTTTAATGGTAGGATATGTTCATAATACGTACGGAGGCCATCA
Organism: Hoplias malabaricus; assembly: GCF_029633855.1. Classification (NCBI taxonomy): domain Eukaryota; kingdom Metazoa; phylum Chordata; class Actinopteri; order Characiformes; family Erythrinidae; genus Hoplias; species Hoplias malabaricus. Next base: position 55,617,702 of record NC_089800.1, read on the forward strand.
TTATGCACAATACCTACCTACAGCCACCAAAAATGTCTCTCCACCGAGTGATTCTTCAGATTGTTTTGTGGATTTGTGGTGCTTTGTTCAGTGGCTGAGCTTTTAGTTAAACTGCATACTTCATTATTAAACGCCTTAGGAACACCTGCCAAAATCTCCTTTACATCGGGATATGATGGAATATACCATCATGTCAATTCAGATCAATAACCTGGGGTTATTTTTACTGCTCCTTTTACAGTAGTTAATAGGCTCAGGAATCTTTCCTGAAACAGAACTGCACAGTCTGGGAAAATGACTGAAATGGTCTGCTCGGACGGGATTAAAACCACTGAGATACTCTGGTTAATAACTACTTTACCCTCATGTCCACAGGTAAAACTAATCCCATCAGAATAGGGTTTAAGCCCCTCTCTTCTCGCAAGATGAGGACACATATACAAAGCCAATTCCTAGTGAGAGCTACCAACTTGTGTCTCCACACAGTTAACAGAGGAAATCTGCATCATTTGAACAAGTATTTGGAACCGTGAATAAACATCGGGAACACAAGACGTACCTTATTTTCTTCAGTAAAGTGCGAAAAGGTCGGAAGAGTTCAGACATGTCATCTGGTTTGTTGTCCAAGTTTAAGGGTCCCTCGGGATACACCACAAGTCCGCTAATAACGCAAAACATAAAAAAAAAAAAACAGCTTAAAGAAATGTTTACAACAGAAGTAACAAATCAATGATCTAAAGCACTGAGCACAATCTAGAGCCAAAGCACTGTAGTTAATCAAAACAGAGACAAATCACTTACCATACAATGGCCAGTCGAGGGATTGTAAACATGAGCGCGGGTTCATAGTCATCAATCATGTCTTGAGTGAGATAGCCAAGCTTCAGAGCCCTTGGAATGGATGCAACATAATTCAATCATTAAATTAGCACAGCAAATCCTATTAAAAGATTGTGATAAAAAATGTTGTGGGTTTGTTTCTCTGAATCTGAAATCAGAGAACCAAATAAAGGCTTCATCTTGGCATCCAGCATGCAATCTATGCAACTTTATCAGCCTCTTCATTTTGAAAGGGAACTCTTTTTACAATGGAACCCCAAGATCATAGAAGCAGAGATATCACACGTATCTACACATAGCCCTTTTCCACCAGCATGAAACTGGAAAAACGTTGAAGCATCCAGCACATTTCCACCAACTTAAACAGGCTACCGAATCCGAAAGGTTCGTTCACAATTAGAACCGAAAAATAGTGTGTTCTTCAGCACGAATCATGATGGCGTCTGTGCGTGTGTCAAACTAAGAACAGCACAGATTGTAAGTTATGGTGCAGAGGAAACTTTATCTGCATTCTGCTTTGAAATCAGAAAGGAAAATGAGGAGACAAACAGGAGAACGCTGTATGTGTGTGTTTTCTGGGGCTCTGGTCAGCGGGACTCGAGGAACAGTTGCTCTGTTCTGACTACGCTGTAAACATTGTGATGAACTATGACTCTGTCCGTGTATCTGTGGCTCTGGCAATGTCCTGGTTAAAACAGACAGCACCAAAATTAATGAATCCTGAACGGAATCAGTTCAAGATCCAGAATTCATTTGATATTAAAGGGTTAATAACTATAATAACTAAATATTTTTATTATTTATATATATATTGTATAATATATAAAAGCAAAAATTACATTACAAACTTCTACTTCATAAACTTTAAATAATGGCTAAGGATTTAGGAAAACTGAAAGTGCAGGAGGTGTAAATAACTGAGACCTTGGGCTGAAGTTGCATTTGGCTTTTGCCCCGAGGAAACCTACGCGGACACAGGGAGAACACATCACACTCCTCACAGACAGTCACCCGGAGGAAACCCACGCAGACACAGAGAGAACACACCACACACCTCACAGACAATCACCCGGAGGAAACCCACGCAGACACAGGGAGAACACACCACACTCCTCACAGACAGTCACCAGGAGGAAATCAGTTTTGGGTGAAACTGATCATTGTTAAGTATTTATTAATGTTTTTACTTCATTCTGTCTTCTTTCTCTGTTCTGAGATTTCCACAGAGTTTATACTAACTGACAGAGGAGAGAGGTTGTTGAATGAATGTGGAACGTCATCCACCTGATCATGGGATACTGCTTTAGCCTTTTCTGTGTCACTCACCTCTCCACTGTCTCGCAGAAGAGCACGATCACCTCCTGCTGAATGTAGTACTCTTTTGGAGACTTCACAGGTACCATAGCTGACACATAGCTATATCAGAGCAAAGTAAATAGCCCAACATTAGCACTTTCCAGTGACACGACCACATCCAGAACAGACTTTACCTCTAAGTGTTCTTTAATGCTCAATCTGACACAAACAGGGATATTTTGACGGGTAAAGAACATCATTTTATCAAGAAACTTTTCATACCTTTTAAACATTTTGGAAACATTTTTAGAGAAATTTTGGTTCACTGCATTCTCGATACATTCAAATATGGCGGTGCTCTGAAGACTTGTAACAAAAAGGACATGCTTATTTTTTCCAAATATGTTGTATTACGTGCCTTTAAAGGAACAATAAGTAGTATTTTTAACTTACATTTTCAGCATCAAAATCACTGTGATGCTCTTCTAAGCTGTAACAGTGAGAACAGAGCCTCTGTCATTGCTAATCCAGGCTCAGCACTGCGGAAACTGCACTATATAACTTTTGGAGGAGGGTAGGAAACTACCCTCTCTTTCCCTCTCCTCACGACTTCAATATAGTGCTGTAAAAATGATTTACACTAGGGGGAGCCCGTGAGCAAAAAAAACCAATCTTACCTAGTGTTCCTTTAATGGCCAAAACAGTGTTAAAGAATATACAATAACCTAGTGTTATCTTATACTTCAGCTTGATGATGGAGTACCTGAGCTCAAACTCAGCAAAAAGGCTGTCGAACTGGCGCAGTGCCTCCCTCATGCGCTCCGTGTAGAAGTTGAGGTCTCGCAGAGCTTGGTCTCGCGTGATGTTGCGCACCTCCTCCAGGCTGCGCGTCAGGTCTTTCGCCAGGGGCCGCATTGCCATGCTCTCAATCTCTCTGTTCATGATGATGGAGCCTGCTGCCAGGCACTGCACCCAGACAGCGGAAAAAGTGCCACTATTAATTCTTGCACAATTTAGCAATGATTTAGCAATGGTTTGGAAAATGCTCCAACTTTTAAAAAATGTTTCAAAATAGTAGACACAACGTCGAAGGAGTCGAAATCCTTGCACACACTCCAATATTTTAAAAAACCCTAACCATGTTGAAAATGTGAGGACACAGACTACACTGTACACACAGAGCTCCTCACTCCCTCTACAGTGAACTACATCAGTCACAAACTACACTGTACACACACAGCTCCTCGCTCCCTCTACAGTGAACTACATCAGTCACAAACTACACTGTACACACACAGCTCCTCACTCCCTCTACAGTGAACTACATCAGTCACAAACTACACTATACACACACAGCTCCTCGCTCCCTCTACAGTGAACTACATCAGTCACAAACTACACTGTACACACACAGCTCCTCGCTCCCTCTACAGTGAACTACATCAGTCACAAACTACACTGTACACACACAGCTCCTCGCTCCCTCTACAGTGAACTACATCAGTCACGAACTACACTGTACACACACAGCTCCTTGCTCCCTCTACAGTGAACTACATCAGTCATAAACTACACTGTACACACACAGCACCTCGCTCCTTCTACAGTGAACTACATCAGTCACAAACTACACTGTACACACACAGCTCTTCGCTCCCTCTACAGTGAACTACATCAGTCACAAACTACACTGTACACACACAGCACCTCGCTCCCTCTACAGTGAACTACATCAGTCACAAACTACACTGTACACACACAGCACCTCGCTCCCTCTACAGTGAACTACATCAGTCACAAACCACACTGTACACACACAGCTCCTCGCTCCCTCTACAGTGAACTACATCAGTCACAAACTACACTGTACACACACAGCTCCTCGCTCCCTCTACAGTGAACTACATCAGTCACAAATTACACTGTACACACACAGCTCCTCGCTCCCTCTACAGTGAACTACATCAGTCACAAACTACATGTACACACACAGCTCCTCGCTCCCTCTACAGTGAACTACATCAGTCACAAACTACACTGTACACACACAGCTCCTCGCTCCCTCTACAGTGAACTACATCAGTCACAAATTACACTGTACACACACAGCTCCTCGCTCCCTCTACAGTGAACTACATCAGTCACAAACTACACTATACACACACAGCTCCTCGCTCCCTCTACAGTGAACTACATCAGTCACAAACTACACTGTACACACACAGCTCCTCGCTCCCTCTACAGTGAACTACATCAGTCACAAACTACACTGTACACACACAGCTCCTCGCTCCCTCTACAGTGAACTACATCAGTCACAAACTACACTGTACACACACAGCTCCTCGCTCCCTCTACAGTGAACTACATCAGTCACAAACTACACTGTACACACACAGCTCCTTGCTCCCTCTACAGTGAACTACATCAGTCATAAACTACACTGTACACACACAGCACCTCGCTCCTTCTACAGTGAACTACATCAGTCACAAACTACACTGTACACACACAGCTCCTCGCTCCCTCTACAGTGAACTACATCAGTCACAAACTACACTGTACACACACAGCACCTCGCTCCCTCTACAGTGAACTACATCAGTCACAAACCACACTGTACACACACAGCTCCTCGCTCCCTCTACAGTGAACTACATCAGTCACAAACTACACTGTACACACACAGCTCCTCGCTCCCTCTACAGTGAACTACATCAGTCACAAATTACACTGTACACACACAGCTCCTCGCTCCCTCTACAGTGAACTACATCAGTCACAAACTACATGTACACACACAGCTCCTCGCTCCCTCTACAGTGAACTACATCAGTCACAAACTACACTGTACACACACAGCTCCTCGCTCCCTCTACAGTGAACTACATCAGTCATAAACTACACTGTACACACACAGCTCCTCGCTCCCTCTACAGTGAACTACATCAGACAGCACTAGAGTTTAGATTCACACAGATGAATAAATAGAAATGATGTGTGTTAGAAATATATACTGCACTGTTAACATCTAGATTCAGTCATTTCAGGACGTGTGTAGTGCACTACAGAGGGAGCATGGAGTGATTTGGGATTAAACCTGTGTTTCTCACATGCTTTGTGGATTTTTGCTGTCTCTCTTTAATAGTTACAATGGCTATATACAGGTATATTCTATCATTTGACCATACCTCCGCTCCAAACCACAGCTGTCCTGCAAGGTTATCATGACGGATCTCCTCTGGAAATTTCACACAGAAGTCTCTGTTGGCTCGATCTTCTGGGATACACTCGTCCATGATCTGGTTTATGATGTTGAGTACATTGTCCTGTAGGAGGGGCACAGGGAAATATCAGTGTGTGTGTGTCTTCTGTTATCATTCTGTTGAACGTGGCCCCACATTCAAACCCCTGGGAGAGAGCGGTAGGTTGGAGACTGACCTGGCAGGAGCGGAACTGGTTGACCAGCAGTGTGCACCTCTGAGGGTCCTTCCTGCCATCCAGACTGTCCAGCTCGGAGGCCACCTGGTTCAGTTCCTCATCCGCATAGTAGAACTGGGCCAGGAGCTGGGGGTCAGACCTCTGCAGGAATATGAAGTTAAAGAGCTGGTTAAAAAGCCTTCAATACAGAGGTTGTTCCATTTAGAGAAAATGTCCTTAAGCCAAGGTCTGAAACATGTAGAACAATCAGTGCCATGTCCAGTATTCTGAAGTAGCCTAGAGTCAAATCAACATTTTATAAAGTAAACAACTGAATGTCAAATCAGATCTGGAGTTGAAAGATATATGCAGTGTGTTTTAACAATATTTGCCAGTTTTCACACAGATGATGAACTGTCTGGAAGGTGTTTGGGGTTTCCTCCCACGCCACGTTCCAAAAACACACGTTAGTAGATGGATTTAATTTAATAACATTTCAGACCAATTTTTCTGCATACGCACCCTTTATAAACGAGTCCCCAGGTCCAGATGGGATAGTGTTTGGATCGGAACCTGGACCTCTTATTAGTGACCCCTGCTGTAACAGAAACAGGCTACACTAAGGCTGTGTTTTTGTGCATGCATGCGTATGTGTGTGAATATCCCCACCGACCAGCACCGCCTCAGGGCACAACGCTGGCTTTTGTGTGTGTTAATATGATCAAGGCAAAGGGAGCATTTACGAGGAACAAAAGCCGCACACAGACACACAACACGAAGGCTACAGTATGTTGGTGGCAACTGGAATCTGAAAGGCCACTGATCCAGAGTCAGACCTTTGGCTTCTGCTGCCATTTTCCACACTCTCCAAGGAGCATTCCTCAGGCGGTGCATCAGGGGTTTAGGAGGAATGCGTTCCAGAGGGAATTCAAGGAATGTTTTTGCATCACTGAACCCCCTTCCAACCTCTGGGGCTTTACATCATGTTATGTAGAGTTATGAATCACATTTGTCTGTATTATTATGGTTTCTTCTGTCCAGCTATCGTGGTCAGTGATTCACACAGGACACGTTAATGAAGGAGCAGAGAACTCACTGAAATCTGAGGCTCGGAAGCAAAGCTAATGCTAACATTTACTGTGTTTCATTCCTTAAACCAACCCCACAGAAACTTAGAAACCCACCTTATTTGGTGTAAAGTACTGTATTATTGCATGCATATGATCAAGAAGCATTCATACATATTTTTATTTTGGAAAAATGTGAATTTGTAAAAATTCTCTGCCAACATCCAATGACCCATTACTGCTATAAAATTAAAGCAACAATATGTAGTATTTTTACCTTACAACTGCAGTTTCAAAATCATAGTGATGCTCAGCTGGTCTGTAATACTGTTGTTGTTAGTTCAGGCTCAGCACTGCAGAAATTGCTCTATGTAACATATGTAACATTGGCGGAGGGTAGGAAACCATCCCTCTCCCTCTCTCCCCATCCCCTTGATTTCAGGGCAGTGCTGTAAAGTGAAATATACCCGGCAAATGTAAAGCAAAAACAACCTAGCCCTAAACTGCAACAGTAGCTGATGTTCAAAGTTAGACTCTGAATCTATCAATACCTCGGGAAGGACTTTCACTGTGATCACCAGTGGCAAACTGAACAGGAATTCACTAAAGCTACGTTCACACGGCAGGTAGAGGTGGTCCAAATCCTATCTGTTTCATCATGTGTGACACAGTGGTGGCGTTTTTGTGTCTGTGTGAACAGCACAGACTTTTTTAAATCAGATTGTGTCTTTCACATCAACTCATGTGACTTCTACATGACTCCGGTCCTTGAAAGTGACCTCACATTTCTGTTCTAATTTGAGGAGTTTAAGACGTGGAAGCTGATGGTCAAAGCGTTTTTGTTAAAAAATATCGGAAAACGTAAAACTTGTAATACTTCTTAATCCAGGCTCCTGTCTCTCATTTATGAGAAAATAAATTTGTATTAAGGGTTTTTAAAACAAACAAGTTTCTTTCTAAACAGGTCTATATCAGATTTATATTATTCATAGCAGTATTAAACTGTATAAATGTGGACCATGGAAATATTAAACTCATGTCGGCGCTCGTCTAGTTCTCTTTGGAGCCCTTGTGTTCGTGAGAGACCTGGGCATTCTGCTCTTACTGTGAAAGAATCATCAGTTCATGTTTTAATATTCTTTACAGTCTTTAATTAATACCCTGTTTTCAACACAGAGCTGATTTGGAATAAAGAAAAAGGGTTGTGATACAGCGCTGCACAGTGAATCAGTCCCATCCCATTCCTTCATTCAAAAATCAAAGTGCTTTGTGTGAAACAGACGGACATTTCCTTCTGGTCTTCGTTCTTTTGCACATGCGGGCCAGTTTAGGAGTGTGATCTGTTCACACTGGTACAGACACAGGTCATATTATATACACACTTTTACCCGCTGTGTGCTTACGATGCCATTCAGCTCACATTCAGAAACACAGCATCATATTTTCTGATAGGGTTTTAGATTTAAGAAATGTACAGAGCTGTGAAAAATCCTGAGAAATTAAAAAAGAGTCCAAAATGAAAAAGCAAATAATGTGTGACGATGGTGTGGTGTTCAGAGATATACAGCCTTTGCTATTTATTCAGAATTAACTACAGTAAAAGACCTTTAAAAACATTTTGTTGTAACTTTCAAAGCAAGAACCTGCTTTGTGCATCAATCCAGAATGCGGGGCCAGTGTTTTTCCACAACCCTGACAGCATTTGAAGGCTTCTGAGAGTTTATGCATTTGTAATCCGTTCATTGTGTGTGTTATAAGCAGAGTTCGGTTGCGACACGTGTCTGGCACAGGGACCGACGGAGAGGGTAAGCGGATTTGTGCACCCTGCAGACCCCCAGCTCTGAGATGCTCACTCAGCTCAAATACACTCCAACACCGACTTAACCACCTGAGAATAATCACTATTCTCTAGTTAATCCACTTCATAAACCTGTCCTGAGAATGGTTTTCACATCCAGGAGGTCTCATCGTTTATTAGCTGGAGTGTTACTCCACGCCTTCGGCTGATGTTTGAGCTCTAGCTTTCACTGTGAACATTAAATACGACTTAGTCTGATAGTAATAAGTGACTGGGCAGAGGTGTGGTGCTTTGGTTGGCTGCTGTGGTAAACCAGAAGCCTTTTAAGGCTCTTGAACAGCAGCTTTTACTGTTAAGCACAATGACACATCAAAACAGCTGGAGAACAATGTCTGAGATGCTAAACTTCTGAAAAGCACTTGTTGTTTCCATACAGATACTCGCTGTCTGTAATCACCACTGTGCAGGATTCACCTGAGCCTCATTACTTAATACATCTCAGTTTAAATGTCAATATTTAAATACAAAGGTTTTACGGTGTATGAGGGTCAGTTAAAAGCACAGAAGGTCTGTTTACACCTGGCATTAAGATTTTTGTAATTTCTGATGCAGATTTTATCCAGATACAAACCACAAGTTAATGCCAGGTGTAAACAGGCCCTGTGTATCAGCTTAACACTGCCATGATGTTGGCTACAAGCCCTATCTCCAAGCATCCTCAGTAACTCCACAGTTCCCTAACCTTAACTCTAGAAAGCAAAGACATTTAAAAGGTTGAAGCGGACGTCTCTCTGAATGTGACAATGCCGACCATTGTCCTTGATCTAGTGTATTTCAGTCTAAACTGCTATTTTGAGACCATGCTGAGACTTAATTTCTCGACCTCATGTGAAGCAAACAACAACAGGACGTGTCTGCAAAGCAGCTCAGGAGCTGGTCAGTGCCAGATAGTAAAAACAAAAGAAGGTTTCTGCGATGATTCCTTACTCTCCCCCAGAAGACTCTTAAAAAATAAACTGCTTAGTTCAACTGAAGCAGGCCGTTTCATCTCCTGCCGTCTCGCTAGCTTTCACAAAGGTGGCACTTATTCACAAGATGTGCAAGTGCAGCGTTAATCGATTTACTCCCACGAGGGCGGCTCGCTTCCGATCAGTGTTTGAGAGGTGTTTATCCTACACACAGGAGGGTAAATTCAAATGATGCTGGGACACACTGAGCTTGCACAGTCACATTTTTTGTGGTCAATGTATTGTCCTAGAAATGACTGCGATAAATGATATGGTCATTCTAAAACCATGTTATGCTACTGATTTAATGATAATACAACACCATAATAATGTAATTACACCCTTTTAAAGAGGTGAACTTTTAACAAAACCTGAGTTATTAAGATAAAACTTAAATAAAGAAACCATTCGACATAATGGCTCCAGAACAGTAACAAACAGTAATCACACAGCGGACAACACTGAGGTCAGCAACTATCGCTGAGGACACATCCATTTGCTGTATGATTAATCAATAACACGATTATTCTGACAGGCCTAGTAGACATGTGTGAATTTAATTCATTCTCCCTGTTTATAAACTTCTGATGCTAGTCCTACATTTCCTGATTTCTACAGTATTTTCCTGTTTTTATAAAATGTTTATGTTTGTGCACTGGTATTACGATTAATCAATGACATGTACGTATGTAAACAATACCATATCCACCAGCAGCACCAATATGGGTGCATCCTTAAGGAAAATGCAAATCCATATTTAAGGTGTTGTGTATGAAAAAAAAAATAACATTCTGAGATTAAAGTCAGAATATTTTGCTGCAAATATAATGAGGCAGACACAATCCTTTTCAGTGTAACGGAGGAATGCAGTGTGTAGCTGAAGTCATAAAATCGTAAACATTTTAGGACTAAATACTCATCAGGACCAGTTGTTATTAGTATTTAAACGCTGAATTGGTTCAAGAACCCGTTTATTCAGAAGAGGGAGTGTATTTTCACAGGAGATAATCAGAATAATGATGAAAATGATGGATCCAGAGCGAGAGGAACTGTGGCATGCCCATGAAGCTCCAGCATGTTACGGCTTATGAACGCATACAATAAACTAAAGCCATATGCATCGTGGTCAGGGGCTGCACTGATGGGGTTTAGTTGTCATGTCGTGTGAATGGAAGTGTGCAATAAATAATTCTGTTCACTTCACTTGACTGCGTCTTTCACATCTCACTCTACGGAGCACAGACTGGGAGTCTGTCTGTCTGAGTATTATAATAGATAACAATCCAAACACAGTTTCTCTAAATATTCTGACTTTATCCTCTGAAGTTTTCCGATTTCCATGAATTATTCTGACTTTAATCTCAGCTCATTCATTCATTCTTCCATTGTCTGTAACCCCTTATCCTGTTCAGGGTCCAGAGCCTACCCGGAATCACTGTGAGCAAGGTGGGTACACATCCCGGAGGGGGCGCCAGTCCTTGACAGAGTGAAACCCACACGAACACGGGGAGAACACACCACACTCCTGATAGACTGTCACCCGGAGGAAACCCACGCAGACACAGGGAGAACACACCACACTCCTCACAAACAGTCACCCAGAGGAAACACACTCAGACACAGGGAGAACACACCACGCTCCTCACAAACAGTCACCCAGAGGAAACACACTCAGACACAGGGAGAACACACCACACTCCTCACAGACAGTCACCTGGAGCGCGACTCGAACCCACAACCTCCAGGACCCACACCACAGTGCTGCCCAAAATCTCAGATAATTTCTCTATTCTATTCTCAAAATGCTTTTTTTCTTCCCCCCAAAGCCATGGCCCTAAAATTCTGTTGTTGGTGTGATATGAGTCAAACATAGTCCTAGTTTCTATTGTTTACTTCTAGTCCTTACGTTCTGAACTTTATCTCTTCTTGTACTTGTTCAGCTTGATTAATCAGACCAAGGTCCACGGGAGAAAGGGTGAAGTCCAGGAACTGCAGGAGTCAGCCCTCACTCAGGGAGAGGAACAGGGCGATGGGACAGACCTGCTCATGTTTTTTATGATTACTGATGACGCTGATTCTGATGATGACGAGGTGAAGTGTGTGTGCAGTTAGGACAGTGATACAGCTGAATATTTTCACACAGTGACCTCCTGATAATTCAAGCGAACCTCTGCAGCATCAGCAGCTTCCGTGAAGTTACTCTCCCCACGTTAAAAGTAACTTTTGGTGGTATTTGTTTAACGCTGCTTGCAGTGTTAATCAGTGTTTTTCGCTCTTGTAACTCTCAGAAATTAACCTTTATTTCATCGCTGTCCAAAGAAAAACCTGCATCTCCAAATTGGTAACTTTACAGGAGAAGGTAAAATCTTCTTTTACAGTGTGAAGGACAGCTGTTGTTTTTAACTTCAGTAGTAAACTAAACATTTACACACATGGAGACACGTTTTTCTTTGGACAGCGATGATTCGTGTTTCTGCATTCAGTAAAGGAGTTACACCTCCTTAGGGCGTTCTCAATTTTACACAAGATTTCGCTGAAATATTCCTGCTTAAAATGTGTATTATGGAACATGACAATCTGTCATGAGGTGGCTGAGGAACACAAACAACATGTGCTTATGCTGCAAAAAATGACTGATTAACATTTGATGAAACATTTAATAAACTCTTCATTTTACACGTTTCAGCTGAACAACACAGAGTCATAAATAAGTGGACAGTGCAGACGAAGTTACAGAAAAAGCTATATTTCACTCAGGACAGAGAATAAAGACGGAGGTGCTCGACAGAAAGTGTGGAGAACCATGTGAACCTCACCTTCGGCTTATACAGCCACTTTCTGAAGCGGTTCATCATCGGTTATCTCTCCGGTGTCGCCAGCTTAGCGATGCTCTGTCCTCCAGCGCCGCGGAGTGTCTGAACTGGCGGCTGAACCGGCGGCGGTGCTCTCTCGGCGGCGGTGACGCGGTGCTCTACCTCTGGAGCTGACCGTGCTAACAGGCTAATGGCTAGCTCCCAGCGATTCCTTTCCCGTGAGCTAAACGGAGCCCATAAATAAAGCCAGCGGGTGTTACTCCGCCGTGTGCCCACAGCAGGGTTGGGTCCGGCCCGTGTTCCCGCTCGTCCCGACGCTGTTTCGCCCCGAAAAATATTCCCTTGTCATGACTGAGCGGAGCAGATCCTGAACCCGCTATCGCTAACACAGCGCCACCGACTCCACAAACGACTCGTTCTGATGAATCGATTCAATATTAATTCTCTCTCTCTCTCTCTCTCTCTCTCTCTCTCTCTCTCTCTCTCTCTCTCTCTATATATATATATATATATATAGAGAGAGAGAGAGAGAGAGAGAATAAATATATATATATATATATATATATATATATATATATATATATATATATATATATATATATTCCTTATTAATGCATTTGAACTGATTCACTGTCCAAATGAATATATTCCAGTTGCTTAATAATAATAATAATAATAATAAAAATAATAATAAATGAAGAAGCGGAAGAAGAATATGAGTTAATGTGTCATATATGTATATTGAGTTAACTCAGCTTTTCAGTTCTGCTGTTTAATGTTTTAGTGTTATTATTCATTGTATTTTACATTTTAATTGAATTGCCTTTAATGCTATGCACATTTTCCCTCTGATTGTTTTTATGTATGAAAAGCGACTTTGAGTATTATGAAAAGTGTATGTATGTGTGTATTTACAATAATGGCAATAAAGTGTCCACATTACACAACACAAAACGGGCGCTCAAATTCAAATACAAACTCAAATACAAAACACTAATAAAAAAATAAATAGATAGACAGATAGATAACTTAATATTTTTAAAAAGTGAATTCAGGCTGAGGGTCAATTACATCTCTCTAGAGATTATCAGACTGTCTAAAATAATATGTTTACGCCAGACTGCTCATCTCTTATTTTATTATTTAATCTGTATAGATTTTTATTTACTTTAATTTTGGTTTTATCGGGGGTGGGGGTCTTCCACAAAGCAGGATTTCTCAGTGTAGCTAGCTAGATAATTTAATCTCAAAGTCCAGCCTGTCTAAATGGAACAGAAATGAGGGCGATATCTAATTGCACAGTCGTCAAATTTGGGCTTACGTTAGCTGGTTAAATTAGAAATCCTTCTTTGTGGAAGACTTTTTTAAATTTAAATATTCATAAGTAGTCTGAGCGCTTGTGTTTACTTTTACTGTGTAGGCCCCTAAATCTTAAACTCTTACGTCACACAAGCACCGTGGCGCCCCCTACTGCAACCGGACATTTATGATTCAATGAAAATCTGAGTCAGGTGTTCGATTCTCTCCAAGTCGGTTCAGTGAACTCAGTCGAACTGAATCATCGCTGTTAGCGCAGAGAGGCTGCGGAAGTGGCCGAAGAGGGAGATGTGGAGAGGACTGGACCTTGGACTGGACTGGACCGGACCGGACTGGATTGGGACGGGCCGGAACCGGATCTGATCGTCACTTGATGTTTTTTTTTTTTTAAATGCTGCAGAGGGTTAACACAATAAACGCCACGTCATGATGATGCGCTGAACTGGGCACCGCCCGCTGTTACCTGGCAACACCAACAACACTGTGCTCGGACCGAGAGCAGGAGGTGGACATCGGCGGGGGTCGGAGACATGCTTCACACACAGCTTTAAAGCTTATAAGGTGAGCTATTCTTACAAACAGCGTGTTTCTGCAGCATTTAAATACTTCCACCACTTTAACACACACACACAGGTGGTATACATTTACAATTAAACCGAGGATTATTTAAACGATGCTATTAATGGCTAGGATATAAATATTGGCCACAATATAAAATTTAAACCATTTATTAAAGTTAATATACCCTATATATATAAAGGCTGAAGTAAATTGTTGTGTGTCAGATGATAATAATAATGATTACGATAATAATAACTAACTCAATTTAGATAGCTAGCATGTTTCATACATAAAATGCAGCTCAAATTACTTCACAATAAAATTAACCACAAAACAATGTAAAAAGCAATGGAAAGGAAATAAATTCAAATTAACAGTAAGGAGTGATCAAAAAAATTAATGAGTTTAATTAAAATAGTTTTAGGTAATAAATACACACATACAAACTGAAAAAGATAAATCGATGAATACATAAATATTAGGATTTATATAAATAAAAACCAAATCAGGAAAAACAGCTACAAAGAAAATTCTATGATAAATACAAATGTTGGTAAGGCCTTGTTGATTCAGCATTATTTCCCTTTTTATTTGTGACATAACTGCTTAATAATGACTAATGAACTAATTTTAAACCACTTATAAACACATTTTGTAAGTGTTACCATTGAATAACATTATATAGCACACCCAGCTCGTATTTTCTGTGTCTAGTCAGGAGCTAATGTACAGGATGAACTACAAGGTGCTGGTCAGAGACGTCCTCACAGCGCTGGACAAACATGAGCCGCACAAACAGAGTGTGGACAGTTTTCTTGAGGACTTTGCCCAGACTCTTGGGGTAGGTTTTCTAACTTGTCTAAAAAATACACCAATCAGCCATAAAAAAAAACATCTCCTTGTTTCTACAGTCACCGTCCATTTTCTGAGCTCCACTGTCCCCACAGGAGCACATTGTGGTTCTATATATTTCACACTGGAGTCCATCTGTTGCTCTTCATACTATGTTACCCCACCATTCCCCCTGTTCTTAAGTGTTTAGGACACTGACGTGGTGGTGGTGTGTTAGTGTGTGTTGTGCTGGTGCGAGTGGATCAGACACAGCAGTGCTGCTGGAGTTTTTAAACCGTGTCCACTCTCTGTCCACTCTGTGAGACACTCCTCCCTCGTTGGTCCACTTTGTAGATGTAAAGTCAGAGATAGTAGCTCATCTTTCGCTGCACAGTGTGTGTGTCGTCCTCTAGTCCTTCATCAGTGACACAGGACGCTGTCGGCTGGATGTTTTTGGTCGGTGGACTGTTCTCAGTCCAGACACTGAGGGGTTTAAAAACTCCAGCAGCACTGCTGTGTCTGATCCACTCGCACCAGCACAACACACACTAACACACCACCACCACATCACACCTGCTCTGTGGAGGTCCTGAGCACTGAAGAACTTGGTTAAAAGAAGCTAACAAAGTATGTAGAGCCACATATGAAGTCCAGTCTGTAATTGTAGAACTGCAGAGTGACCAGTGTGGACAGTGAGTGCACAAACAGGGAGGTGGTGTTATTGTTATGGCTGTGTTCGTGTGTGTCCAGGACCGTTCCCCTGGTGAGCGGAAGTTTATCACTGACACTGTTTATGGATGTGTTGTGCATCGACGACTTCTGGACGTGGTGGTCAACGTCTTTTATGATCGGAACGGGAAATCTGTATTCAAAGCTGACCGGAACCAGTTTGTTGGTACGTGGAATGTAGTACATTGCAACTAAACATGAAACACAACTTGGTCATGTTCTAAAGCCTCCGCTGTTGGTTTCCTCCTGTTTTTCCCAGTGGTCTGTTTTCTTGCCATGTTCCATCTGGATGATCTGGGCTTAGAGCAGTTCAGCAGAATAATCAAGTCTCTGGACGCCTCGAAAATGCACAAAGTAAGAAGATACACAAGAACTGCATTATTATTACATCAACCCCAACTTTCATTCTATCCTCGTCCGAAAGTTATATAGTGTAGTTTCCGCAGTGCTGAGCCCGGAGTAGCACCGACAGAGGCTCTGTTCTCCCCTGCTACAGCTCAGTGAATCATCACAATGATTTTGAAGCTGTAATTTTAAGGGGAAAATATTGATAGTGTTACTTTATTGTCTCTTAATTCTGATGTGGCTTTCAATTATTTAATTATTTTCATTTACTTCATTTACTCACATCCAGTGGCAGGATTAAAGACGTATATCTTGAAAAAACAAAAAAGTGACATATAAAAGTTGTAAAAGCATTTTTTATTTGTTAAAAAAAGGTTTATAAAATGATTCACAGAATGTTTCATTTTGATCTCTGAACAAGGCACAACACAGGGCAGCCAATGAGAACGGAGCTCATTTACATATATTAGTGTTAAGGACGCAGAAACAGAAAAATCTGTGACTAATTCTAAGGGATGAAGAGAGAGAGGAATATCATAATGTCAAATAATCTCAGGATCATTTAAAATACAAACTGTCCCAGTTTCTCAGTGCACTGTGTCTTTTTCCAGTTCTTGACCTTCTTCTTTAATATCACTAACCTCACCACCTGGATTCCCGGGGAGTGGAGTCAGATCTACGATGCTGCCTACGTGGAGAACACATGGATCGCTCCGTTACTGAGGTAAAACAAAGCTAGTGTTGCTCTGGGTCCAGATCTTCTTGAGTGGTGAGTGTTTCTGTAGTTTCCATAGAACTGGAACATTTGGATATATTTGTATGTAAACAACTGATGTTAAAGATATGAAGCCTATAAGAGCAGAAAGATAATTTTTGTCTTTTGCCTTATCTTACGGTTCTTCTCTGTCCTCCCCTATAGGTGGCAAACTGAGATTGAAGTTCTGATAAACTCCCTTTCCAAAAAACTGGCTAAAGGAACTCTGCCAAGAAAACACCCCACAAAGTGCACACAGCCTGAGGAGTTTGATCTGACGAAGCCCAGACCTCGTCCGCTCCCTGCTCCTGAGCCTATTCCACAGCAGCAGAATACCAAGCCGGTCAGTTTCAGCTCCTTAAAGGGGCAATCCGTCATGTTTATCCACAAAAATAGCAAACAAAATTTATGAAAGTGAGTATATTATTATAATTTGGTTTGTTCTATAAAACAAGTGCACAAACTCTGATACATCCAAGCCACTAGGTGTCAGTATGATATTTTAATCAGCCGCTTGGACTTGATGCTCATGTGACAATGTAAAGATTGCTTGACGTTTATACAGGAGCACAAATTGAGGGTGTGGATATAATCTCCTGATTGTGGAGTGTGATGAGTGCAAAAAAAACTACAACTTAGGACAGTTTTGTGAAGTGTATTGAGGTGATTGATACAGTTTTGTGACCAGAAAAGTGACTTCAGGAGTGACCCAGGCCAAAACAACAAACAAACCCCACACTAACTACTTTTAGTTACACTAACTAACCTGTGAAAGACGACAAAAACAAAGACAATGTGCTAACCTTACTCCCTTGCTGTGTATAAACAGAGACAAACCCCAGTTCCCAAAACAAAACGGCAGCCACTCCCTACAACTGGTACTAGTTAAAAATGTGAACAATGACAGACAGGCAACACTCACAAAAACATTCAACAATTAACAATTCAAACACGAATCGAGTTTCAACAGCGAAGAAGGTAACAATGGGGCATAATAAGACTCAATTGATTTAGTTGTCTTTATCCTTTTTGTCTCTGCTAATAGAGAATTTTGTTTTGTTAATTTTTTTTTGTTCACAAGGAGCGCGCGTGTATATATGTGTAAATAGTAATACAAAGTCTGGTGTGTAAATAAAGGTGGAAGGGAACCAAAAATCGAACCTCTCGGTGTTATTTCGAGTCGACCTTATAACATCTCAGGCCTCTCGCCCGACTCTACCCATAGAGAACACCTCCCACCATTTCACTTTGCGATGGTGTAGGGGTGAGCTTTATCACAAATGGTGGCAGTAACTACGAACCTGACGACAGCAACCACATATAGTCCACGACAAGAAATGAGAGAAAGGTACGACACTGAAAAGTAGAGGAGCGTTGTGCAACTCCATTAATTACCACTAGGAGAAGATGGCTCCCAAAAAACCACCAGTCGCCCAGACACGGAGCGAAGAAGAGGAATGCGAGTCAACCATCGACAAGGGGCATACATCGGAGATCACCAACTTACAGCAGATGCTCGAAAGCTTTTTCAGTTCTCAACAGCAGAGAGAAGCGACGAAGCAAGAGCAGAGGTGGCGTTCCCTACAACACCAGTTCGGCCTTTTACAGGAAAGAAGCTTGGGAAGGTGAGAAGAGTGAACAGAAACTGAACATTTTAACGTATGTCTTGAAGATCAGAGACAAGTTGAGTCAATTGACAAGTAGTGTCCATGAAAACATGGAGAAAGCTCAAGAACAGCAAAAACACTGGTATGATAAAGTGGCAAGGAAGAGAATTCTGCAAATCGGGCAGAAAGTACTTATTCTACTACCCACCAGTGACACTGGGCTTTTAGCCAAATGGCAGGGGCCATATAAAGTGCAAAGACAAGTTGGAGAAACTACATATGAACTCCACCTGCCTGACAGATGGAAGAAATTTCAGAGCTTCCACATTAACATGTTGAGACCCTGGAAGGAGCCTGAGAATAAGAGTTCGGAGCAGCTATGGATAAGGGCCGTTCATGATGAAGACGAGGTGGCCGAACAGTATTTCCCCACAAGAAAAGAAGGTGTCATTCTTCCAAAGGTGCCCCACTTAACATCACAGCAACAAAAAGAACTACTGCACGTGGTCCCACCTAAGCTTTTCTCAGATGAACCAGGATTAACAGACGTGACCCAGCATAACATCAGACTCAAAGATGAGCCAATTAGACAGTTCAACTGCAGAGTTCCAGCACGACTTGTCCCAGAGTTGAAAAAAGAAGTTGAAGCAATGATCAAAATGGGAGTAATAGAACCGTCGAAGAGCAAATGGTGCAGCCCTGTCGTCTTGGTCCCCAAGAAAGACGGAGGCTTACGGTTTTGCATTGACTTTTCAAAGCTAAACGCAGTGTCCGCTTTTGACCCATATCCCATGCCAAGAGCAGATGACCTAATAGAGAGGCTAGGGAAGGCTAAAGTTCTGTCCACGGTGGATTTATGCAAGGGATACTGGCAAGTTTTACTCAGCCAGTCCGCTAAAGAACTGACTGCATTTAGAACACCATCAGGACTATACCATTTCCGTACAATGCCATTCGGATTACATGGTGCAGCTGCAACCTTCTAGAGGTTAATGGACGACGTTCTCAGAGGTACGGAGGACTTCGCGGCAGCTTACATAGATGATGTGGTGATCTACAGTTCATCATGGGAAGATGAATCTACAACATCTAGGCATTGTCCTGCGGAAGATCGCAGATGCAGGTCTGACAGCAAACCCCAGCAAATGTCATCTCGCTCGTGAGGAGGTCTCATATCTAGGTTACATCCTGGGCGGGGGTCAAATAAGACCTCAAGTGGACAAAGTAGAGGCCGTGAGGGCAACACCCCAACCTAATACAAAGAGGAGGGTACGTTCATTTTTAGGTCTTGTGGGATGGTACCGCAAATTCATCCCTAATTTTTCGTCTAAAGCAGCAGCACTGACGGATTTAACCAAGAAGGACATGCCTCAAAGGGTTAAATGGACAGAGACCTGTGAGTATGCTTTTAAAGACCTCAAAAATGCATTATGCCAGGAGCCAGTTTTAGCCAGCCCTGATTTTTCGAAACCTTTAATTGTGCAGACTGATGCATCAGGTACAGGGTTGGGTGCTGTCTTATTACAGGGGAAGGACAATGAGAGAAAACCTATCCTGTATATAAGCAGGAAACTGTTTCCACGTGAGACTAACTACTCTACCATCGAGAAGGAGGCTCTCGCTATCAAGTGGGCGCTTGACTCTTTAAAGTATTATTTGCTTGGACATGACTTTGTTCTAGAGACAGATCACAAAGCTTTGCAGTGGATCCAAAGAATGAAAGACTCTAATGCTAGGATCACACGATGGTACTTGTCATTACAGCCCTATCGTTTTGCTATAAGGTATATAAAAGGTACCCAAAATGTGACAGCTGACTACCTGTCCCACCACTGGGAAGGCGTTGAGCTTAAGGAGGGGGGTGTGTGATGATGTACAGTACCTGTGACACATCACCAAGAGAAACCATTGTATGTATACTTACCTGTACTTATTCACCTGCATACGGGTCATGTGAGAGTGAAAAGAGTACTATCTCTTGATGCTGAGTTTTACTTACCTGGTTGAATCCATTCTCCACAGAGGGAAGGGGGAACTAGCATCTAGAAGAGGGAAAATATATTAACTAATAAATATTGATATTATGAATGAATGTTAATCATGCCATGGCTGTAATTGCATCTTGGCACAGTTGTTAGTTCATTGTTATTTTTATTGTTTATGAAACTTGTGTATCCAAGATACAATAATTTTTACCTCTTAAGGGAATGGTATATTCTAAGGGGGCGGGGCTACCTATATATATATACCACACAAGGGTAAAAGAGAGAAGACTCTGCTAGACCGTAGCGAGAGAAGCATAAGGGCATAATAAGACTCAATTGATTTAGTTGTCTTTATCCTTTTTGTCTCTGCTAATAGAGAATTTTGTTTTGTTAATTTTTTTTTTTTGTTCACAAGGAGCGCGCGTGTATATATATTGTAAATAGTAATATAAAGTCTAGTGTGTAAATAAAGGTGGAAGGGAACCAAAAATCAAACCTCTCTGTGTTATTTCGAGTCGACCTTATAACATCTCAGGCCTCTCGCCCGACTCTACCCATAGAGAACACCTCCCACCATTTCACTTTGCGATGGTGTAGGGGTGAGCTTTATCACAAAGCCAAACCATGGACACAGATTCCGGCATCCAGCATGCAGTCAGTCAGGAACCCAGGATTGGATTCTAGAACATATGGACAGGACAGGACAGAGATACGAGAGAAACATCCATGCCCATAACAAGGGGGTGTTATAACGCCTCGAGGCGGTGACAGTTTATGAGGGAAATAAGGAAATCGTCAGCTCATTTCCTTTATTAGTTTTGTTGAAACTCTGTGAAAACTGAACCATTCTGAACCATGAGTAACACAAGTGTGTTGAGGAAACTGGAGCCTGGCGCTGTGTGAGAGACTGTGGATTCCAGGACATTAGCCTCCACCCTACAGCCCCCTACTCAGCCCTGACTTAGGCCCAACTCAGGCTCAAGCAGTTTTTACCTGCTCCACAATCTGAAGAAACGCCTCAGTGGAAACAGATTCTCTGATGATAATATTTTTTAGACGTAAAGTATAAATGTATTTTATCAGGGAAATGAAAAACTAATCACTAGATCTAACAAAGGTACAGAGGTTAAAGGTGATTACATATAGTACACATAGTAATACATTTTATATGTGTTTTACTTCTTACCTATACCCAGACCTTACTGAATGCTCCTCTCATACGTTAATGTCCCTTCATCAACATTTAAACCTGTGTTTTTTCCCCCTCAGGTTCCAGCAAGTACCCACAGAGCTCCAAAACAGCAGCAGGTTCTGGAGGAGATCAAGCAGAAGAATCACCTGAAAGCGCAGGTCAGACCTCAGGGATTCCACCAAGTTATCGGGATGTAAACAAGTCATTCAGAGCCATCTGACGTGAAATGGGACAGGTTCCTGGAGACAGGAACCAGGGGCTTCAGCCAAACTCAAACACATCTATCACGTAATGTTTAAGAAAAGCAGGGTGTTTACACACTTCTACTGATGAAAACAAGTCAATATGTCTCTTATCTGTGGGCTGTTTGTCCTTACAAAGCTCAGAATGAACATGATCAATGTTCAATCATCTGTTCCACACCAAACCACTCTGAAAGACTTTGTGTAGCAACATCTTTAATTTAATCCTGCAGAGCTGATTCTATCCGTGTTTTCTTTATATCTGACAGATAGCACTGTACGAGGCAAATGCTCAGCAGTTCCGATGTGCAAACCCACAGAAGTCTGAAAAAACCAAGGTATAAAGTCTCTGAACAAAGCGAGTGTTCCTGTTAAATCTGAATGTACTCTGCCCAGAGTCAAAAAAAAAAAAAAAAACGTGGTGGCCAGATTCAGTAGCATTTAACCAACCATTAATGTATCATCACTTTCTCAGAGAGATGACTTGTGTTCTCTGTCGACAGAACGCAATGTCTCAGATTCAGAAGGACTTTGATACGAAACTGAAATTTGACAGCGTTTACACCTCTGGGACCCCGTCCACATTAAAGGTGCAGTAGAAAAGAATTACAAACTCTTCTAACCTAGTTTTGGCACGTGTTGTAAATCGAACATTGCCTCTGTATTTGTTTCACAATTGTACAGAGCAACAGTTTACCCATCAGACTGAACACCACCGCCATCCTGAGGGAAGGGGCACTGTACAACCGTCAGATGGAAGAGGAGCTGAACAGGTCTGTGCTTGAAATTCAAAGATATAATTTAATGTAATAAATACACATCCAGCTCCAGAAGGGATCAGAGCAGAGGAGTCATATCAGAATATTATGATCAACCCCATGTTTCTACACTCACTGTCCACTCTCTCAGCGCCACTGATCACACAGGAGCACTGTGTAGTTCTAAAGTTACAGACTGTAGTCCATCTGTTGCTCAGCATACTTGTTACAGCACGTGGTGGTGGTGTATTAGTGTGTGTTGTGCTGGAACTGACAGTAGTCCACCAACCAAAAACATCCAGCGTCCTGTGAGCAGTGTCCTATGTCCACTGATGAAGGACTAGAGGACCGACACACACTGTGCAGCGACAGATGAGCTACTCTCTCTGACTTCACATCTACAAGGTGGACCAATGAGGGAGGAGTGTCTCAGAGTGGACAGTGAGTGGACACAGGGTTTAAAAACTCCAGCAGCACTGCTGTGTCTGATCCACTCGCACCAGCACAACACACACTAACACACCACCACCACGTCAGTGTCACTGCAGCGCTGAGAATGATCCACCACCACATCACACCTGCTCTGTGCGGGTCCTGAGCGTTGAAAAACAGGGGGAAAAGGGGGTAACAAAGTATGCAGAGCAACAGATGGACTACAGTGTGTAATTGTCTGTAATCCTAAAGAAAGAGACATTGGGAGATAAAAAAGTAAATGACTTTTCTCGCTGTGTATGGAACGCTCAAACCTAACTGGCCTTCCTTGAGGTGGCTCTGTGAGAAACGTGACCTGTGCCAACGTTCGCAGGCTTGAACGTCTCACGCAGGGGGGGAACGAGCCCTCAGCATTCCTGCAGTGGCAGAGGGAGATGAAGGAGAAGGACCTGCAGGAGGAGCTGGCCCAGCTGGAGCGCAGGAGGCTGGAGGGAAAGATCAGCTACGAGGAAGCGGTGCTGGCTCGCCAACGAGTGCTAGAGCTCAACCAGCACAAAGCCCAGCTCAAGAAGGAGGAGGTGAGCCCCTGAGGAAAGAGACAGAATGGTCTACTATAAAATAGAGAGCTTAACTTTGTATTGGTGTTTTAACAAGTTTAAGGTGGGTTTCCTACCCTCCTCCAGAAGTTACATAGTGCAGTTTCTGCAGTGCTGAGCTCAGAGTAACGACTGTTCTCCATGTTATAGCTCAGTGGAGCATCATAATGATTTTGAAGCTGTAAGTTTAAGGTTAAAATATTAAGTAATGTTCCTTTAAGTCTCAGTGACCCACATTCTCTCACATTTCACCATCATTACGACTGTTTTTGAAGGTACAGTGCTGCTCAGTGAGAGGTCAGAGTAGATGTGACCTGGGTGAAGTCTTTATGACTATCATCACATGAAGATTAACATTAAAATGAAGTGTGTGATTTGCCACAGACCGCGGAGCTGATGCGCAGTTACGCAGCGAAGCGTCTGAGGGAGGAGGAGGAGATGAAGGAGCTGGTGCAGCAGGTCGTCAGCGGCCACAAAAACTCCAAAGCAGCAAAAATCAAACTGCATGAGATTAAACAACGTATTGGTGAGGAAAGCAAAAAAAAAAAAGTCGACTTTTCATTTGTTTCCAGTCACAACGGCTGTTATTTCTGACACAAGGCCTCTGCAGCATCCATCACCAGAGTTTTTCAAATAGAAATTAAATACATTTAACAAGTTCAATTTAATTTTATTATTATAAACACCAGCTGCTAAACACATTCACTGTCCACTCTCTAAGCGTACAGGGTCTCCCTGTAGTTCTACAATTACAGACTGTAATTCACCCATGGCTCTACATACTTTATTACCCCCCCCCTCTTTCCCCCTGTTCTTCAGTGCTCAGGACCCCCACAATGCTTTTTAAACAGATGGGTGGAGTGACATTGAGAGGTTGAAAACTCCAGCAGCACTGCTGTGTCTGATCCTCTCGCACCAGCACAACACACTAACACACCACCACCACGTCAGTGTCACTGGAGCGCTGAGAATGATCCACCACCACATCACACCTGCTCTGTGGGGGTCCTGAGCGCTGAAGAACAGGGTGATAACGGGGTAACAAAGTATGCAGAGCCACAGGTAAACTAGTCTGTAACTGCAGAACGTGGGAGTGCTCCTGTGTGGACAGTGATTGTAGAAACAAGGAGTGGTCTTAAATGTTATTGCTGATTGGTGTAAATGTGTGCTGCTTAGCTGTGTGTGTGTGTTGCAGTTAAGGAGGTCTCTGAGCAGAGCAGGGAGCTCCTACATCAGGCTCTGGAGGAAGCCCAGGCTGAGATGAGCCGCAGGTTTGAGCTCATTCGTCAGATTCGAGCTCTTGAATCTGTGCCTCGTCTCAATCAGAAGCTTGTGGACTACACAGAGGTGATGACCCTCCGACTCTCAGAGCAAAACAGTTCCTGTCCTACTCCAGCTGTCAGTTTGAGGATGAAAATCTGCTTCTTCTCTCGTCTCTCTCTCTTCTCAGACAGGAGGTCATGAACTACTGAGCGAGATGTCCCTGGCTGAGCTACGGGAGCGCTTGGCCAGGATGAGGGAGGAGGAGCAGCATGAGCAGGAGGAAAAGAGGAACAGGATCGTGGAGGAGAAACAGGACAGAGAGCATCTACTGCTGGAGCAGCTGGAGACCATCGCGATGCACAGGACTGCAGCCGGACTCACCAATACACGCAAGTAATCAGGCTTTTCCTGAAGCTCACAGCCACCCAGAGACCAGCCTCACAGGCCCCGGAGGGTATTATACAGACACCGGAGCGTAGGAAGATAATAATAATAAAAATAATAAAAAATGTATATTTTGTGAATGCAAATTAGAACAAAAGACATGAAATTTATATTTTTTTAAGAAACATTTGATGCTTTTGCTGATAAAGTTGTTTGCTTATGAATTTTGTTAAATTTTTCATAGGTGGGAGGAGCTTAGAAGAAGGTGTTTACATTGAATCTCCATTGGTCAGCTGAATTTAGACAGACAGGTGCTCTGAAACCTAATCTACACCTTATAACACAACTTTCCAATGTGATCCAGTGACACGCAGTGAAGTACACAAGAAACATGAGAATCTACAAGCCACTCAGCAATTTATTATAAAATCAATGTCAACGTATTAATGCAATAAATCTGTTACCCACTGCTGCATGAATCAGTCTGTTCCACTGTGTTCAGACGAGGTTTCAGAGCAAACTCAGCTGACCCCTGGAGATTCAAGGTACACGCCTTCTACTAAGCCCCTCCCACCCTTGAAAATTATGCCAAAACCAAGAAGCCAGAAAATATAAATAAATAAAAAAAAATACCTAATAATAATAATCAAGCAGAAAAAAAGAGCTTCCCAAATTAAATGTTTATCAGTAAAATCCACAAACAGAAAAAGGATGAAAGACTGATCAAAAAACATATAAAATCCCTGACAATAGCGATAAAGTAGTCAAGTAAATATGTAGTCAACTTATACTTCTTCCTTTTGATTCTAAAATTGATTGATGATGTAAAACTTTTAGCACAAAATGAAGTCCACAGCAGGTGAGCCACTGGAGATGACAGCCCTTACACTGACACCTACTGGATGAGTCAGAGATTCTGTACCAATACTGTTCATTGGTTCATTCTCGGTCGACAGAGCAGTTTAAATTTATCTCACACAAGCTGCACTTTATATAAAACAATATAAAAATGATAAATTATCACTTTCGTAAATAAAGGTTTGTTAACTTTTAGAAAACTACTGATCACTCTGTAAAGAGCAGCTTTAACATGCATCATTCTCTGCTGGTTAAGATCTTATTTCCAGTGAAGCTTTGGGAAAGTGGGGGCCAGTTTTACCTGAACAACCTTTCCTGTGACACAGGCAGGAGGAGAAACAAAAGAGGCAGAAGCTGCGGGAGGCCGTGAGCTTGGATGAGAGAGTTGTGGCCCTGCAGAAAACACTGGAGATGAAGCAACAGGAGCGACAGACAAGGAGGGGGAGTGAAAAAGTCAAAGCAGATGTAAACAAGCAGGCGGCTGCTCAGAAACTCGGGAGCTACGTCCGTGAGAAGGTGAGGAAAGCCTTGAACGCTCATAAACGTGTACAAATAATTTTGTTCTTCCCAAGTACTGTCAGACAATAATGATAAAAATTAACACATTGAGCAAGTACTCAGCACCATATGAAGCTATTTAAGATATATTTTTGCTCTTGGGCTCCCCCTAGTGTACAAATGAGTTTTAAAGCTTTTTTTTCTGAAACATACTAGTGATTAAAAATTCAAAAATTCTCTGCTCTTTTGTCATTTTATGGTAACTTGTGTCATATTAAAAATAGTAATTGTCATTTTATTAAAAAACAAATAATACCCTAAAAATGAAGTATTAATACACTACGTTCATGATCCCAAACGTCAAAACCCCATCTGTAAAGTGTCTAAACCCACACTTACACTGACTTTTGGACACAGTATTCTCCCCAAGAACAGAACAAACCCATCAGTCTTCTGCAGCTTTTTCCTGATGGAGCTCAGAACGAATGTAGCACCCAATAAACTTTTAACATTTACACACTTCATTCATTCACTGTCTGTAACCCTTATCCAGTTCAGGGTGGCGGTGGGTCCGGAGCCTTCCCAGAATCACTGGGCGCAAGGCGGGAACACACCCAACTATGGACACTTGAGTCGCAGTCCACCTACCATCACGTGTTTTCAGATCATGGGAGGAAACCCATGCAGACACAGGGAGAACACACCACACTCCTCACATACAGTCACTCGGAGGAAACCCACAGACACAGGGAGAACACACCACACTCCTCACATACAGTCACTCGGAGGAAACCCACACAGACACAGGGAGAACACACCACACTCCTCAGACAGTCACCCAGAAGAAACCCACAGACACAGGGAGCACACACCACACTCCTCACAGACAGTCACCCAAAGGAAACCCACTCAGACACAGAGAGAACACACCACACTCCTCAGTCACCCGGAGCGGGACTTGAACCCAGAAACTACAGGACTCTGGAGCTGTGACAGAGACACTACCTGCTGCTCCCTCATCCCGCCCATACACTACTTCATTTTTAAGTTATTTTTTTTTCACTGAATAAAATGAGAATCGTCATTTTTAACATGACAACAGTGGCCATAAAATGACAAAAAGAGCAGGAGAATTTAATACACACCTAGCAACAACAGAGGTTCTTTTCTCCCTGTAGCAGTGGAGTGCAACATCACAATGATTTTGAAGCTGTAATTTAAGATAAAAAAATATTACGTAGTGTTGCTTAAATAAAATATACATTGGTGTCAAGACCAAGAACTGTAAAGAAATTTGCTTCCTCGTCTCCACACTAGGCTTAGTTCATATCTGGGAAGCTGGCATAGTTTTTCTGAACGTTAAACTAAAGTTCTCTCCCACCCTCCACTGAGCAGCAGGTACTGGAGGAGCATCACTGGCTGCAGGTGGAACAGGCTTTAGAAAGGCAAGTCCAAAGGGAGGAATCCAAGAGGAAACCTTGAGGCAGAACCATGGAATATGAGACTTTCATCACTGTTAAATCATTAATAAAGTGAAGAAAACCTCCTGTTGTATGCATTTGTGTTCTTGTGCCTCTTTCTGATTGAGTACAACAGAGATGATGATTTTAGAAGAAGAACAGGAAAACCAGATGGTTGTAGTGGTTTATTCTGGACCAAAGAGAAATGAAATCACACGACCTGCACAGAACACAAAACACACAGAGGGAATTACAACAAAACAATTGTAATGAAGAGGGGAAAATATATATATATTGCACAATGTCTATCTCCAGGAAATGAGAAGTGGTCATGATTTACTCTGAGATTTAAACCGTCTCAGTCTGGTTCTGACGCGGCTACAGGAGAATGACACCATTTTACACCAGGAACCAGAGTGGAACCTTCATTTCTCTTACAACGTCTCCTAATTGTTAGTGTAGTTTATGCTCCGCAGGAATAAAAAGAAGCCAGTTTAAGTCGGTTTCATTCAAAAATGAGCCCAGTTTGTTCTAAAGAAAACAAAACGTTAGTCTTCACATTTCAATAAAAAATACATTAAAATGGGTTTGTTGAAATGTTTTAAACAAAACCTCAATAAAAATGCCTAGTAAATAAAATCTTGCTACTGTTACAGAAACTGTTCCTGAACTGTGAATGTGTGTATAGTCCAATAATACCGTGATCACACACACACACACTAACCCTAGATTATCCTATAAATCCCTGTTCCATTATTAATCTTACAATCTATTCCCCATCACCAGGTGACCGCCTCACTCTCCTCCATCTCTCTACTCCCAGTGCTGGCTAATGCAGGCGCATGTCGGCTGATGTGACAGATGTGGGCAGTGTGTGTTCTCCTCTAGAGCGTTAAGCTCTATAAAGTCCATAAAGAAGCGAAGAGTTGGGGGCTCACTGACGGGGAACTGGAGACGACTAATGATTTGTACAAAAATCTGCAAAATTTTAGTGATGACGAACTAATAACGCTATTATTTAATGATGTGTACATTTTAAAAACACATTTAGTGTTTTCAACAAACATTAAGACAACAGCCACAGCCACCAAATGTGCAAGTTCGGAAAAGTGCAAAGTTTAGTGGTTTTTATGATACATGTGGAAACTATTAATTCTACAAATAACTTCTAAAGCCCTTCTTGTGTAAGTTAAATTCAAACATTCTCCGCCCCTTTGTCTTGTTACAGTGTCATTAAATATGACAATTAGCGTTTTATTCAACAGAAAAGAACCTAAAACTGAAGTCGTGTGAAAAGTGAAGAGTTTATTGGGCGCTGCATTCGTTCTGAGCTCCATCAGGAAAAAGCTGCAGAAGACTGTGATGGGTTTGTTCTGTTCTTGGGGATAATACTGTGTCCAAACGTCAGTGAGAGTGTGGGTTTAGACGAGTTACAGATGAGAATAGTAAAGTGTTAGTGATTGTGAATATAGTGTATTAATACTTCATTTTAGGTTATTTTTTGTTGAATGAAATGATCATTGAGTATTTTAATGTTACATAAGTTACCGTAAAATGACAAATGTCTGAGAATGTTTGAACCTTGAATTACAGTTATACATCACACAAAAATGCTTTAAAGTGTTTTTAACTTTCTAAAAACCCACGTTCACAGTTTAATATTTTTGAAGGGTCAGTTGGAGCGGTACAGAATTAACAACTGAGAGGAATGTTTGGGTCCGGCCGCAGAGCTCTGCCTCTCCAGAAATTCATTACAGTTTTGATGAGTAAAAGCTGATAGCGCTGAAATGTCTGTGGGGCTGATCTGAGCATGGTTTTCTATCTCACCAGGCTTTGGGGTTCATCTTCTCTCTGAAGGACTTCCCGAGTTTGTTTCTGGGAGCAGGAGCTGGGGGCTGAGGCGGCTGGGCGCTCATTCCTGCTTCTTCAGCCTGGCCAAGCTCGGCGTCCCTCTGTTTTGGAGTGTAAACATTCGGCAGGGGATCCATCTGGGCTAAAGGCGGGTTTCTGCGGGGTGGGGCATGCGTCTTCTGTAATTGCTGAATGATGGCTGAGAATTTAGCATCGAGGGAAGGTCGCCCTGTGCGAGGCTTGGTCACCTTACAGGAATTCTCCTTCTCCAGACAGGATGGGCCAGAGTGGACGAATGGTAATTTATCTGGGGGAGGAGGAGGGGCTCTTCTCTTTTTGTTGCTGTTTAAATCAGTATTTGGAGGAGACTGGACACTATCTTTACCGGGTGACAACACGGTTTTCTGAACCACCATTGGACGGGAGCCCTCAAACAGGGCTGCCCAATGAGGAGGTTCTCTTTCCTCTTCTTGACCAATGAGAAAGCGTCCATCAGTTTCCTCGATCTTATTGTGAATGATATCAGTCAAACTCTCAAACTTCCCTGGTGAACCAATGCCTGCCGAGCAATAACAACAAAAACAGGTTCTTTAGGTTCTTTACCCACAAACATGTACAATCCTTTTCACTGTAGGACAGTTATGATGGGGGGGATATATGTATGCACCATACAGTGGAAAAGCACATTACTTACTCAGGTCATTGTAGACAGAATCAGCTTGTTTCACCAGGAATAGTGGGGGCTTCTTGGGGGACAAAACTTCAATCTCCATCAGCTGGTCACAGCTGTGCCGCCACTGATCTATTGCACAACAAAACATTTTCCTAATTCTTTGTCTCTCTCTCATATTTATGCGTGTATATAAAATACACTATATTGTTTCTATTATCCACATTCATCTCTCTCACTCACTCTGGTCGTAGAGATGTTGCCACAAGGCATTCAGCCACTCCTGCAACAGGTCTGGAGTCTCAGCTGTGAATATATGGCTGACAGATTCCCCTGTTCCTGGATTACTGAGGCTCAGCCTAGCCCTGCTCTTCTGGTGGCCCTCAACCACACGAATGCGGGTGTCCTAGACATATGCATGATGAAGATTTAATAAATAAATCAGTAAAATACACAGTAAAAAAAGCATCGTCTTTGTAGGCAGACTCTAGGGCAGGGGTCAGGAACAGGTGGAGCGAGGTCCCAGTTCGGAGTCAGACACTGTCCGATCCGGACCTGGACCTGTAGCTGATAAACTACTAAGAGCTGTTTAATTTTGAACAGAGTGTGTTTGAAGTGGTGTGACTCTTCTAGTCGTTACGGTTCAGGTTTAGCTCTTTTGGGACACTTTCAGGACGACAGTGTTGTGTGAATTACAACCAGAAGCTTTAAGGAGAAGGGAACGATTACGGGTTGAAATTCTCATAACGATGAACATGGATTCTGTTTATGATTAAAGTCCCACCCTCCAGCAATAAGAGCCAATCATCGCTGGTTATAGAAAAGCAGTAAAGTCAACTCCAAATACAAATGTCATTAGGCATTTTATTTTAAAAATGTTTTTTCCCCCCAAAATCACTGTTTTATTTGCAAACTTTCCTTGAAAAGAAAATACCTTTGTTATTTATATTTACAAATCTTGTTGAAATATATTAATATGTAATTGAAAGTAATATGATTTCACATTCAGTTGTAAACTACATAAAATGATGGTATAAGGCCATTGTGATGTACAGGACGTAGCACTGATCATATGCAGGTAACACATTATGTTCCAAACATTGGCTTGAGAAAAAAATTCTCCAACAGGACCTTAAAATCAGTGTTTTTTTTTTTGTTTTTTTTTGAGTAAAAGGAGTATTTCCCATAGAGAACATCCTAAATATAATAAACATGGCACAAAAAGTAAGGAAATTTGTGGTTGGTAGATTATTTCTTTGTTGTAACAATACTTCTTGGCAGTAAATCTTAATTTCCCTTTTAAATGGTGCCACATTTGTAAGGAAGATGCATTTGTGGGAGGAGCAGTAGAGCTGAGTGTGTGGGTTGCACCCATGAAAAATCTGGCAAATCCTCTCTGCCAAACTATCAAACACACATTCTCTTCCTTTTATAGTTTATAATCGTTGCTACAGTGTCACCTCACTGTCCTACCTTGTTTATGAGAACAGTGAAGCTAGGTTCCACCTTGGCTTGGATCTCTTCAGGACTGTAGTAGCAGGACAGATGACCCCCCTTCAGCACGCAGTACAGTCTGCAGCAGCGCTGAAAACCCTCAATACTTTGCTAAAACATTGACAGATTCTGTTTACCACCACATCACTCAGATATCTGATAACGCACATATAAATATTTGTTGTGATACCCAAGGGTACACTGAAAAAGCAGTAAACTGACAACATACAACATTACAACACACAGGAGGCTGGTACCTGTTGGCTGAGGTATCCACTCATCACATCCTGTGTCATACAGTCAGGCTGGGCCACTAGCTTACAGCACAGGTTCCCATAGAGAGGCAGCCACGACGAGCCCTCCACTGAGCAGACAGACAAGACACAAACACTTTGGCCCAAATCCATTTCTTATTCTTATTTTATTGAAGTACAGTGTGTTGTGGTTTAAATCCTCCCCTATGAGTCATTAGTCTTTCCGGTCTGTGGTGATAGAGGAGTGCTGATGGACTACATCATATTTTAATCCCCCAGACCTTACTCTTCTGTGATATGGAGCTGAATTTAGCAGGTTTCTTCCCCCCCACAAAACTTCCAGATTCCACCTTAAAGTTGCAGTAGCCTCAGGTACCAGAATGTAATTGTGTCACCATTTAATGTGGAACTAGAAATTTAGAAAGACATCAGCCACCACTAGAAGCAAAGTTTTAAGCTTGTTATGAAGTAAATGGGCATAATATACACATCTCCTCCATGTGATGAACAGCGATTTGACATGTTTAGTGTGTTGTCACTGGTGCTGAACACAGAGCTAAAAGGCACTGGATCCAATCGTTATAAACCTGCATGAGTATCTCTGGAGAAATGATGTAATGGCCTGTAATTCTCATAATGATCACACATAAGCATATGGACACATGGCTCTTAAATCTTAAATATTCTCACTCACCATTCTGCAGGACTATGAGTGAGTGAGACTGAAACGAGCCTTCTGCCTGCTCCAAACCCAGAGTAGTGTAAGCCAGCAGAGAATACTGTACCCCACTGCAACAAAAATGTGAAACAATATTATTATTATTATAAACACCATACACTCTTTCTCTCTCATTCTTTCTCTCTGTCACACACACACTTATAGATACTAAAGACACATTTCATAAAGTAAATGTAGTACTTACGGTGGCATTGGGTTGCACTGAAGAAAAGCATCAGGATCTCCATCTAAAACGGTGCCTACTTTCTTCCCAGATGATTTACCGAAAGACGACCGAAATTTTCTGGCCAGTTTCTTTGGTGTATTGACCAAAGTCGCCTCCTCTTCCACCGCACAGCTGTAGAGTTCAACTACCAGCTCAAAGTCTGGTCGAGCCTCAGAACTGTGACAGCACAAAAAACAGGACTTTATTCCAACGTTTCACCAGGATTCAGCCAGTCATAATAATCCCTCGTTAACCCCCTCATCTAGAATTTACTATAAATAAATAACAGATGTCTGCTATTTCAACAAAATACAGAAATACATTTATTAAAACACATCATAGGAGGGAGGGCATCACGGTGGAGCAGCTTCAGGGTCCTGGAGGTTGTGGGTTCGAGTCCCGCTCCGGGTGACTGTCTGTGAGGAGTGTGGTGCGTTCTCCCTGTGTCTGCGTGGGTTTCCTCGGGGTGACTGTCTGTGAGAAGTGTGGTGCGTTCTCCCTGTGTCTGCGTGGGTTTCCTCGGGGTGACTGTCTGTGAGGAGTGTGGTGCGTTCTCCCTGTGTCTGCGTGGGTTTCCTCGGGGTGACTGTCTGTGAGGAGTGTGGTGCGTTCTCCCTGTGTCTGCGTGGGTTTCCTCGGGGTGACTGTCTGTGAGGGGTGTGGTGCATTCTCCCTGTGTCTGCATGGGTTTCCTCGGGGTGACTGTCTGTGAGGAGTGTGGTGTGTTCTCCCTGTGTCTGCATGGGTTTCCTCGGGGTGACTGTCTGTGAGGGGTGTGGTGTGTTCTCCCTGTGTCTGCATGGGTTTCCTCCAGGTGCTCTGGTTTTATCCCACGCTCCAAAAACACTTTGGTAGGTGGATTGGCAACTCAAAAAAGTGTCCATAGGTGTGAGTGTGTGAAGGAATGTGTGAGTGAGTGTGTCGCCCTGTGAAGGACTGGCACCCCCTCCAGGGTGTGTTCCCGCCTTGCGCCTAGTGATTCCGGGTAGACTCCGGACCCACCGCTGCCCTGAACTGGATAAGGGTTACAGACAATGAATGAATGAATCATAGGTGAGTCCTAAACTCTGACAGATGCTATAACACCTGTAGGAGGCAACAGTGAGTTGGGAGCTACTGCAGTTTATGCTTGGGCTTCAATAGTTGAACAAAATGAGTTAAAACACAAGAAACTGGTAAACTGCAATTATTACTCCAGTCATTCATTAAAAAGTCATGAGTCTAACAACATTATATTACCATAAACAGTGCTGGTCTATATACTTACAAAATAGTTACACCCTCAAAGCAGATGTCAGTCACGGATCGGTCTACAATCACCATCTGTGTGTCAAATATCTCACAGCCAGTCTTCATTAGACAGAACACAGCCACCCGTGGAGAACCTGAAAATAAAGAAAGAAGATCAGGACTCTGGAGGGGAATAAGCATCATGGACAAACACAATATTATGTTACTTAAGATGTGTTTATACCAAGGACTATAGCATAAGACGCTAAAATGTCTTAGCCTTTAATATAATTTAAATTCTGGATTCTTATAAAAAGTATAATTATTCTTCGAAATGCATGTGCTATATCTCAGAAAGAAATCCTATGCTTTTTATATTTTTCTTTATTTGAATCATTTTTAAAATCATGCCAGTCTATATTCAGTCATATTTTGGTATTTATTTCAATGTTCACATTTGTAAAGCACTTGGAATGGCCAGTGCATAAAAAGGTGAAATTTAAATAAAAATGCCCTGATTTGCCTCATCCACAGAGTAAAGACCAACCCACCTCCTCATCTGGGTAGACCTGCCCCCTTCCCACAGAGCTAATATTTTATTGGCTCATTATTTCTCCCTTTCTCAATCCACATCTACGGATAATGATCATGGGGCCAAAGTAATTTCTGCTCCATATAAAAAGGGGCCGTCTAAGGTTGTGGGGAAGCACTGTTCTCTGGTTTGTTTACGTTCAGAAGCTCAGCGTCTTTTAAGGTAGAATGGTGTGTTTGAGGAGAAAAACGGCTGTTGTTTATAAGCAGCTGAAGTGTAAACGCTGTAAGTTTTTATTCACTGTTAGAAACTCATATGTAACTCGAGCTGTTTAGTTTTGTAGCACTAGAAGCCAGCACACTTAACATTTGGGAGCACAGAACCAGCCACACACAGCTTCAAAAGACAACAAGAACACCCACTTCCTTTACTGCTGAAGTGTTCAGAATCCTTCCAAAGCAGTGGGATTCGCAGACCTAATCAGGGCAAAGAAAAAAGGAGTGAAAAATAACTTCCATTTAGGGTTCAGAATTCTGTAATAATTAATTATATGACAATTTATCAAAGGACTACATCATACCAGATAGGGCTACTTTGCCCTTACAAGGCACTCGACTCTGAGAATCTAAAGACCTGGAGAGCAAAAAATGCATTTAAATATGATTATTCAATTAGTCCAACAATAAATAAAACTTAAAGCAAACTTGGCACATATCCACAGACATTTCAGTGACCGTGATGATGCCTAACCTCCTCCTAAAGCTCTTGGCCCTGTCCTGCTGCTCCTTCCTCCTCTGGGCCTCGGTCATGTAGGCTTTTACTCGTGCATTGCAGGTCAACAGGCTTTTGGCTGCATCAAGGATCTGTTCTCTCTTGGTGCTGGCGACCATTAGCTTATAAGCACCTGCTCTCATTCGCATCTCAAAGTCCATCTTCTCCTTTACATCACAGTCCTAAGAAAAGCTTAGTGTTAGATATCAGCAGGCATTCTCCACGGTTTCTGAAATCAGACTTATGGCACACAGCAGGACATACTGTGGACACAGGACAAATGGAAATGAAATGTGGAAAAACACCAATGTGAATCAAAGTCCCTGCCTTGCTGCTTTTACAAATTTGCAAAAACGTTTCTGCAAATAATTTTAAAGGAACTCTAGCTAGAATTTTCAACTTAAAGTTAGTTTTAAACTCATTGTGATGCTCCACTGAGCTGTAATTTGGAGAATAGCCTCTCATTGCTACTCAAGGCTCAGCACTGCAGAACCTGCACTATGTAACTCTCACACTACTCCACACTGGACATGCAGATTTTTCTCAGGTAAATAAGCCAAAATATTTGAACTCAACATGTAGTGCACTATGTAGGGAGTAGCATGAGATTTAGAACAGAGCCTATGAAACCCTTTAGACATTTCTGACCAATGTATTACAGCCAGAGGAGTGGATTCCCAGCCCAAGTTGAAAGCTGGGAACTGTGCAAGTGGAAAAGAGGACGAACCCCACATGGACGAACACATGTAGCTTATGTCGACATATGTCTGCTATTGTCAAATAGCTTAATACATAAAGCCACAGATGTCACCAAAAATAGTGTAATTCTTAAACTGTAACAACAATAATAATAATTATAATAATCCATTCACTGTCTGTATTCCTTATCCAGTTCAGGGCGGCTGTGGGTCTGGAGCCTACTTGGAATCACTGGCCGCAAGGCGGAAACACAGCCTGGAGGGGGCGCCAGTCCTTCACAGGGTAACACACACTTACCTAGTGTAATTCATTTTTACAGCATTGTACAGAAATCTATGGGGAAGGGGAGGGAGTGGGGCTGGTTTACTAGCCTCCTCCTAATGTTACATAGTAGTGCAGAAGCAAAAAAACGATACGCAAAGTTCAGTGACAACAGGTGATTTCAGGAGAGATTTATCTGCAGTAAAAGTTTCAATTCATCAAAAATTAATCAACATTCAGAATTTCTAATCGACATAATCTTGTCTATATTGATTATTTTTATTTTATTATGTCCCCACTGTGTTCATATACTGTTCCGTCAAAAACGACACTACCAAGCTGAAGTCACGTGATTCAGCCCCTATCAGCCACATGGAGGAGAACCTAAACGCAGAGGCCAACCGAGCAACTCGTCCCAAAGAAAAACACAGTGTGTGATTTGGCACAGTTGTGTTTTGACTTTATATTTGGTGTGCGATTGTGCTTTGCCTGAAACAAAGTTTCTGCCAAAAGTATCGTTCATTAATCGTAATCATGGTAAAATGTACAATTAATCGTGATATTGGTTTGCAATTGTATCGCTCAGCACTACTGCAGCAGTTAATGCTCTAAAATATAATCTTTTTTAAATTTGTGTTTTCCATATTTTGAATACACTTATGAATAATTTATGAATAACATACTTGGCAGGAGACAATGGCCCTTAAGAATTTTGCTATGATCCAGTTCAGCCCCCTTTGAGAAAAAGTTTGGACACCCCTGATTTAAGGCATTAGATGTGTTTACATTACAGACAGATACAGGTCCCTACAGTGAATGTGATCCAGAAAGAAAGACAAGTCTAACAATAATAATGACTGAAAATTCAGAACGGATTAATGAGGCTTGTGATCAATGAGGCTATATGAAGTGCAGTGCTCATCATTTTTGGAATGGGTTTCAGCCTACAACAAAGCACAATGAAACAAGAAGAATTAAATGTTTTTTATGCAACAGATGGAGTAGGAATATATGACAGCAAACAGAATAATCTACACAGCGGCGCACTAAATACCAAACCAATCTGAGAGCAGTGTGGTGATGTTTCAGAATGACACCCATTTCAGTGCAAGTGACAAAAATAGTGCATCTTTATTCTACAGCATTTTAGAAAAGCAGACAGAGACATCACACCACACAGTCCATTAGACATGTGACCTCCCTTTTAACTACCTGCAGTTTCTTAGAAATTTGTCGTATGTACAACATGTTCATATCCTCTATTATCTGGTGAGCATCATTCAGGCTGGTGCATCGATTCATGCGTCTTGTTCTCGCCTGAAAGGGATCGAATGAATCGTTAGACGGTTAGTGATGACAACTAGTCCCAGAAGTGAGACTGAGATGGTGAAACATGAAGTAAGTACCAATAAAGAGCCCATATCACTTCATTTTCTGTAAATGTTTCATTCATTTCAGGGTCACAGTAGCTCCAGAACACCCCCAGAATTACTGGGCAGGGCATCACACACTCACCCATTCACTCACAGAATCACTCATTCAGTCAATTCACACCTGTGAACACTTGAAATTCCAATCTACCTACAAACATGTGTTTGGGCTGTGAGAGAAAACAGGTGCATCAGGAGGAAACCCACACAGATACAGTGAAAACACATGAAGGGCACGTTTTATCCCATGTTTTCTAAATTAGGCAGCACATAGACAACTGACTCTGTGGCCTTGTTTCACAGTTTATGGGTTGGTAGGCTCCATATTCTCACATTTTTATGCTCATACACTAAAAACCCTATAAAAATGGAGACAACACTGAGGCCATTATACTTTGGAACAAACAAAAACAACACAAAGCAGCTTCTATTTAACAGCTGAGTCAGAACAACTCACATCATACAGATTATAACAAATTATTTATATTAATTTCTGATTATTTTGTCTCGTGTCTGTGATGTTGACTCTAAAATAACGAGGGAATAGTAGCCTACAAACATCACGGACGGGTCTAAGCTTGGTTAATTACTTGCATTGGTTAAAAAGCAGACTAGACTGCATTTTGTAAGTAATAAATTAACATTAACGCGTTTGAAGCAGAATGAAAACCGTCTGTTGTTTTTCCCTAAAGTTTCCCGTGAAACTTAACGACAACAACACCCTTAAAAACTTACCTCATCTGGTAAAAACACAGCACTTTCTCTAATTTTCTTTCTCTTAACCTCCATGGCGAAAGAGGAACAGGCGGACACGGTGGACCGCGCCTCGACATTTCTCCTAAAAATTCGTATATCCCGCGGTATCTCCATGCTACCTGCTCCCCGGGAGTCCTGCCTCTGTTCCACAGCGAAGCGACACTCTCTAAGGCTCGGCCTCCACCAATGACCGGCCTTAAACCGCACAACCGCCGGCCCGTACCACTTTCAAATTTTAAACGGCTGAGTGAATGTCTATATCTCTAACCCCACTGGGACAACATAAACAATCCTATTGATTATTCATGTGTTAATTCGATGAGGAGATGAAGTCATTTGTGGTGTTAATTTTATACTATTTATTTAACAGAATGCTTTTTGTTATTGAAAGTTTGTGTGTGTGGTTGAACACTCCCGTCGAATGGTTTGAGCCGCAGGTCGCTCTCTGTATTCTAATGAATATTCAGTGATTTATTTGGCTTCACGAATCACTGTCCTTCATATAATAATAATAATAATAATAATAATAATAATAATAATAATATTTATCTATTTATTTATTTATTTATTTATTTATCAGTGTTCGAAATTACCCCCTATTATCTACATTACCCACAGGGAACTGAATTCAGGAGGGTAATGAACTGTTTTGGTTAGCACCTAATGATCATTTAAGCTGTAGTTAATGTGACTGTAGCTTTTTAAATCATTGTTGTGACCAGGCAAATGGCCACTGTTCTGACTAGTTATTCTGAATGTAGTTTTTGTGACTGTAGATGTTTATGAAATCTTGACTGAAGTCATTTGTGTGACTGTAGTTATTATGAATGTGTAGCTGTTGTGACTGTAGTTATTGTGAATGTAGCTGTTGTGACTGTAGTTATTGTGAATGTGTAGCAGTTGTGACTGTAGTTATTATGAATGTGTAAATGGTGTGACTGTAGTTATTGTGAATATGTAGCTGTTGTGACTGTAGTTATTGTGAATGCAGCTGTTGTGGCTGTAGTTATTGTGAATGTGTAGCAGTTGTGACTGTAGTTATTATGAATGTGTAGATGGTGTGACTGTAGTTATTATGAATATGTAGCTGTTGTAACTGTAGTTATTGTGAATGTGTAGCTGTTGTGACTGTAGTTATTGTGAATGTAGCTGTTGTGACTGTAGTTATTATGAATGTGTAGCTGTTGTGACTGTAGTTATTGTGAATGCAGCTGTTGTGACTGTAGTTATTGTGAATGTGTAGCAGTTGTAGTTATTATGAATGTGTAGATGGTGTGACTGTAGTTATTGTGAATATGTAGCTGTTGTGACTGTAGTTATTGTGAATGCAGCTGTTGTGACTGTAGTTATTGTGAATGTGTAGCAGTTGTGACTGTAGTTATTATGAATGTGTAGATGGTGTGACTGTAGTTATTGTGAATATGTAGCTGTTGTGACTGTAGTTATTATGAATGTGTAGCTGTTGTGACTGTAGTTATTGTGAATGCAGCTGCTGTGACTGTAGTTATTGTGAATGTGTAGCATTTGTGACTGTAGTTATTATGAATGTGTAGATGGTGTGACTGTAGTTATTGTGAATATGTAGCTTTTGTGACTGTAGTTATTATGAATGTGTAGATGGTGTGACTGTAGTTATTGTGAATATGTAGCTGTTGTGACTGTAGTTATTGTGAATGTAGCTGTTGTGACTGTAGTTATTATGAATGTGTAGCTGTTGTGACTGTAGTTATTGTGAATGCAGCTGTTGTGACTGTAGTTATTGTGAATGTGTAGCAGTTGTGACTGTAGTTATTATGATTGTGTAGCTGTTGTGACTGTAGTTATTGTGAATGTGTAGATGGTGTGACTGTAGTTATTGTGAATATGTAGCTGTTGTGACTGTAGTTATTGTGAATGCAGCTGTTGTGACTGTAGTTATTGTGAATGTGTAGCAGTTGTGACTGTAGTTATTATGAATGTGTAGATGGTGTGACTGTAGTTATTGTGAATATGTAGCTGTTGTGACTGTAGTTATTGTGAATGTAGCTGTTGTGACTGTAGTTATTATGAATGTGTAGCTGTTGTGACTGTAGTTATTGTGAATGCAGCTGCTGTGACTGTAGTTATTATGATTGTGTAGCTGTTGTGACTGTAGTTATTGTGAATGTGTAGCTTTTGTGACTGTAGTTTTTGTGAATGTAGCTGTTGTGACTGTAGTTATTGTGAATGTAGCTGTTGTAACTGTAGTTATTATGAATGTGTAGCTGTTGTGACTGTAGTTATTGTAAATGTAGCTGTTGTGACTGTAGTTATTGTGAATGTGTAGCTGTTGTGACTGTAGTTATTGTAAATGTAGCTGTTGTGACTGTAGTTATTGTGAAT
Source organism: Hoplias malabaricus (assembly GCF_029633855.1). Classification (NCBI taxonomy): domain Eukaryota; kingdom Metazoa; phylum Chordata; class Actinopteri; order Characiformes; family Erythrinidae; genus Hoplias; species Hoplias malabaricus. Next base: position 55,659,008 of record NC_089800.1, read on the forward strand.
GTGTAGCTATTGCGACTGTAGTTATTGTCAATGTAGCTGTTGTGAGTGTAGTTATGGTGAATGTGTAGCTGTTGTGACTGTAGTTATTGTGAATGTAGCTGTTGTGACTGTAGTTATTATGAATGTGTAGATGGTGTGACTGTAGTTATTGTGAATGTGTAGCTGTTGTGACTGTAGTTATTGTAAATGTAGCTGTTGTGACTGTAGTTATTATGAATGTGTAGATGGTGTGACTGTAGTTATTGTGAATGTGTTGCTGTTGTGACTGTAGTTATTGTGAATGTGTAGCTGTTGTGACTGTAGTTATTATGAATGTGTAGATGGTGTGACTGTAGTTATTGTGAATGTGTAGCTGTTGTGACTGTAGTTATTGTAAATGTAGCTGTTGTGACTGTAGTTATTGTGAATGTGTAGCTATTGCGACTGTAGTTATTGTTAATGTAGCTGTTGTGAGTGTAGTTATTGTGAATGTGTAGCTGTTGTGACTGTAGTTATTGTGAATGTAGCTGTTGTAACTGTAGTTATTATGAATGTGTAGCTGTTGTGACTGTAGTTATTATGAATGTGTAGCTGTTGTGACTGTAGTTTTTGTGAATGTAGCTGTTGTGACTGCAGTTATTATGAATGTGTAGATGGTGTGACTGTAGTTATTGTGAATGTGTAGCTGTTGTGACTGTAGTTATTGTAAATGTAGCTGTTGTGACTGTAGTTATTGTGAATGTGTAGCTATTGCGACTGTAGTTATTGTTAATGTAGCTGTTGTGAGTGTAGTTATTGTGAATGTGTAGCTGTTGTGACTGTAGTTATTGTGAATGTAGCTGTTGTAACTGTAGTTATTATGAATGTGTAGCTGTTGTGACTGTAGTTATTATGAATGTGTAGCTGTTGTGACTGTAGTTTTTGTGAATGTAGCTGTTGTGACTGCAGTTATTATGAATGTGTAGATGGTGTGACTGTAGTTATTGTGAATGTGTAGCTGTTGTGACTGTAGTTATTGTAAATGTAGCTGTTGTGACTGTAGTTATTGTGAATGTGTAGCTGTTGTGACTGTAGTTATTGTAAATGTAGCTGTTGTGACTGTAGTTATTGTGAATGCGTAGCTATTGCGACTGTAGTTATTGTGAATGTAGCTGTTGTGACTGTAGTTATTGTGAATGTGTAGATGGTGTGACTGTAGTTATTGTGAATGTGTAGCTGTTGTGACTGTAGTTATTGTAAATGTAGCTGTTGTGACTGTAGTTATTATGAATGTGTAGATGGTGTGACTGTAGTTATTGTGAATGTGTAGCTGTTGTGACTGTAGTTATTATGAATGTGTAGATGGTGTGACTGTAGTTATTGTGAATGTGTAGATGGTGTGACTGTAGTTATTGTGAATGTGTAGCTGTTGTGACTGTAGTTATTGTAAATGTAGCTGTTGTGACTGTAGTTATTATGAATGTGTAGATGGTGTGACTGTAGTTATTGTGAATGTGTAGCTGTTGTGACTGTAGTTATTATGAATGTGTAGATGGTGTGACTGTAGTTATTGTAAATGCAGCTGTTGTGACTGTAGTTATTGTGAATGTAGCTGTTGTGAGTGTAGTGATTGTGAATGTGTAGCAGTTATGACTGTAGTTATTGTGAATGTGTAGCAGTTGTGACTGTAGTTATTGTGAATGTGTGTGTAGCTGTTGTGACTGTAGTTACTGATGAAATCACAGGTGAACTGTCCGTGCTGTGCTGTGTAGTATTCTGGAGGAGTGCAGGAGATTATTGTTGGAGGGCGCCGTTGTGTGGGTCGTCTTCTTCTGGAGCAGATCATTGCTGTAATGGAGGGCGTTGTGCGGGTCGGTACCGGTGTCTGTGAGTCTCGGGTCGCCGTTATTTCAGCAGGTTAGATGTGTATTCAGAACAAGTTTCGCACCCTCAGAGACGAGACGAAAGAGTAGAAGATCCCCGTGACGAACGGATCCCGAGGAAAGGCGGATCTCTCCAGACACCGGATCCTTTTCAGCGGAACCTGCTTTCACTGAGGTACGACTCGGAACCGGAGGAAAGCGATACCAGTTACGGGCGAACGCCTCCAGAAGAAAGCAGCTACCATCCTTTACGTAAGAGCCGAGCTAAGCTTAGCAGCAGTTGTAATTCCTCTCTGCACTGAGCCCAGGAGCTCAGAATCGATCCGAGTTGTATAATATACGTCATGCCAGATCTCCTCGAGGTGCGTGTTTATCATTTAATGTAACCTCATTCAGGGCTCAGTTACAGACAGAACCTGTTAGAGCTGACAGTCTGTGGTTCTGATCCAGCTTTTTAGGCCAGAGCTAATACACTGGGATTCCTGCTCAGGCTTAGGGTTTCAGCCAGTTTTATGAATCTGGATATGAATGAATGAATGAATGATAAACGAATGAATGAAGACGTGTACCAGACAGAGGCTTACACACAACAGTCCATTAGAGAACAACCACTGTCACTGTCAGAAATGCACTGTGAGCTTCAAAAGGGAAAAAAGATTCAGAAAATCTATGATCAAAGCCTTGCACCCAATTACTCCAGGGGTCTCAGAACCACCCTGAGACAGACCTGGACAACACTCATACAGAATAAAGAAAAGTGAATGAATGAGCAGCATAAAGTTAGTGTTTTGATGTGAAATAGACAATGGACGCCTCTTTTTTTTGTCATGAGACCATTATGCTGTGTTTGTGTCATAAAATCACATTGTGATATTAAAACCCTTCCAAATGTCAGTTATAAAAGATAATAATAATGTAATAAGCTACCAAAGCTTTGGATTTCCAAAATAACAGCATTGCAGAAGATAAACAGGAGGAAAAACAACTCCAAACATTTAACATTGAATTAAATGTAATTTTAAGTTACATTTGTGACAGCTGTTATTTTCAAATGATGTAAAAATGCAAAGCATAAAATGGAGATATGAGCTTTTAACAGATAGTGTGTTTGTTTGAATGGATGAAGTTAAGGCAGCCTTCTACTGGGCCACATCAGATGACCTCACTGATGAACTTTGGTCTGCAGACCCCACGTGTCTTGTACGAGGGGCATACAATAAGGTCTGGGGTTAGGTATGAAGTAAAACAAATATGCAAATTATTATATGTTTATTTTTCTATGTAATCACCCTTAATTCTGCACATTTTAAGATCTAACAGTTTACTTTTTCATTCCCTGAAAAAATAAATTTAATCTCTTATGGCCCTCATCAGAAAATCTCTTCCAGATTTTGGAGCAGGTAAAAACCCCTCGGGGCTTAGTCGGTGGCTGTAGGGTGGAGATTGACGTCCTGGAGTCCACAGTCTCTCTCTCTCTCTTTCTCTCTCTCTCTCTCTCTCTCTCTCTCTCTCTCTGTCTCTCTCTCTCTCTCTCTCTCTCTCTCTCTCTCTCTCTCTCACACACACACACACACACACACACACACACACACACTTGTGTTACTCATGGTTTAGAATGGTTCAGTTTTCAGAGATTCAACAAAACTAATGAAGGAAATGAGCTGATGATTTCTTTATTTCCCTCAGAAAGTGTCGTCGCCTCGAGGCGTTATAACACCCCTTGCAGGATCAGGAGATTATATAGAAACTGAGAACTTACTGAACACCCCTCGTACATGAAACAGTGAAGAACACGGCACCTTAGGCCTGGGACTTTTTTTTAACGCTTTGGTTTTTAGCCTAAACACCTCAGCTTTATATTTAAAAAGTCAGAAGACAGGTGAATATTCACTGGTCATTTTGGATCAATAATACATGTGGTGTATTGGTGTTGTAGACATCACAGTTCCTGGTTCCCAATTTCTACCACTGTAAAGTAAACTATTTTTTGGACCGTGCAATATATCAACACAGACCATGCCAAACATATGTTTACACATCTGAATTAGGGCTGGACAATTATTCAATATCAATATTTATCGCAATATAAAATGTTTCAATAACAATGATATGATTTTTAAACACATTTTCAATATTTATAGCGTCTCTCACTGACTGATTGTCATTAGAGGGCACTGTCGTCAGTTCAGCCTTCAGTTTAAAATGTAGTCTTTTTTAATATTAATACTGACAAAGCCGATAGGTTTATGATTGAGGGTGACGTCATGTTTCTTGCTTTTTTTTGGTGGTTTTTCGGTGGTTTTTATACTGTTCATATCGGTATCGGAATTATATCGTATCGACTGAAATATATCGTGATATAAATTTTGGCCATATCGTTCAGCCCTGATCTGAATCATTCAGAAATTCAGGAAAAGCTATTGAATCCTCTTTTAATTCACAGGTCAGGTGTGAAAGGATGTTGTCGCCCTCTTAATGCTCAATGCTAAAAGCCTGTCCTCGTGTGTTTTCAGGTAAAATGCAGCAGAAGTTGTGCACCCACACCACAACCCTGTTTGTGGAGAATGGCCAGGCCTGCGGTGCGCAGGCACCATCTCATCTCCCATTCCGTTGTCCTCGGTGTGGAGAGCACGAGCGTTTCCATAGTCTGGCTGCACTGAGGGCCCACCTAGAGTACAGACACACATACAACACACACCCCAGGCATGACCTCAGCCTCCCAAACAGCAGGAGCCGGCCATACCACGACTACACAGATGACAGAGAGAGGTCCAGCGCAAATCCCCAGATGACAAAAGACGCAGGCACCGACACTCACTCTCTAGAGAAGGAAGAGAACACAGTCCCGTTCAACTCTCAGCACCCTCCACCAAAGCAGTGTCCGGAAGGTCCCCAGTCTCGGGAAAAGTGTCGGGCTGGTGGGGAGACTCCTACTGGCTCTGAGCTCCTCTCAGCTCCAGTGGCCTCGGTGGGGCAGAGGCTGGAGGGCATGATGAGGACGGCGAACAGCAGCCTGGAGAGGCGATTGTTGCGGCTCAGCTCCGAGCTGGCGCAGACAGACACGGCTCTGATCTGTGAGCGCGCTCACTCCCATCACCTGGCCCAGGAGCGTCAGGAAGTACTGGAGCGCGAGCGGGCTCTCAGCAGGCAGGTAGACACCGCCGTCATGGTCATCGCAACGCTCAAGCAGCAGCTCACCATGTCCGAACACGAGCTGGAGCGCAGGAAACAGTGAGTACACCACTACACACACGACCTTATCTGGAAATCCGCAGCAGGAGAGATACACACACACACACACACACACACACACATATATGGATACTCTCTTAGTGAAACACAACAGTAGTAGCTGGGTATTGTTTTGTGTCACACAGCATGGACATATTATATCAGGTGGCCGGGCTTTTCTGTCACAGATATCTGGCTTGTAATTAACTCACTCACTCACTCACATATTCATACACTTACTCACTCGTTCACTCACTCACATAGACTCGCACTCCCACACACATTTCACCACTCACATACTCATGCACCCTCTCACTCACAGTTTCACTAACACACTCACTCATTCACACATGCATTCTCTCACAGACATACAATCACTCAGGTCCTCACTCACTCATGCACTCACTCGTTCACTCACACATTCAATTCAATCACTTACACACTCACACACGTTCACACACTAACTCACAGTTTCACTAACACACTCACTCATTCACTCATGTATTCACTCGAATAAACACTCACTCACTCACTCACTCACTCAGACTGCGCTCTAAAGTAAATGCGCTGTTGTTGGTGATGTTTTAGGGAAGTGATCACAGTGCAGAAGTTTCTGGAAGCTGCAGCACAACATGAGATATGTGGGAAAGTGCGACTGCGACGGTTCATCGAGAGCCTGCTGCGACGCATCGCTCTGGCTGAAAGACTTCTGGAGTACTACCAGAGCACTCCACACCAGCACTACTGCACAGCGCACCCTGTAGGTCACTACACCTGCTACACTTACACACCGTATACCTGGAGGGGGACTGAGGGCTGGACACGGGTTAGTTTGATTGACTTTCTTGCTTGTGCACACTAATAATCTGGTAATTAACCTGAAGTTGGGTTTAATCAGGTGCATATGAGAAGAGCATATACTGAGCTTCAGTTTCCCACTGTGTGATAAACAAGATCACTCTCGGTTCTTGTATCTGTCCAGGGGCCTCCTGCAGCTGATATTGGTCCCCAAAGAATAACCAAAAGCAGGTAATGTATGGAATATTTTCGTTTTCATGATAACTTCCTACAAACACCTGTTTCTGGAAAAGTAGGAACCTGGGATGTGTTAATTTGCCTGAAGTTTAATTTAAAGACAAAAGAACAAAGAACAACTCAAATGTGTTTTGTTAATATAAATGTATCTAGATCCAAGAATCCGACAATGACCACCAAATGTTGGACAGCTAAAGTCTTGAATCGAGTTAGATCGGGCAGAAATTTCACTCACCGCAGCAATTTGTCTCCTCAGTTCCCAAACGCTTAAACTGTATCAGTAAATGGAGCACAGAGGGAAGCTCACCTCCATCCCAACATCTTTGGAGAGTGCATCAGATTCTAAATGTGTTTATATTTACAGTCGAGTAGTTCGGAAGCAAAATTAGAAAAATGTTTGTATACTTTTGTCAATAAATATAGCTTCAGGAGAATTAACACAATCAGAACACAACAGAATTATACAAAAGTGTTGACTGTAAATCATGGCCTGATTTGCACGCCTTCCTCTATCAGTCTTTGCCTGGATCCCACCCGGTTTTTAAGTGTTGGGAATCTAATTCGCTTTGTATTTTTGAGTGATTTAAGATTGTGTCTTTAATCTAAGTCCTGTTGGTCTGCTCTGACCTTGTGGAACAGAATTGGGATTATATTTGGACTAACCTAAAACCTACCGTTTCTGGTGTGGCCAGGTCTACGGGAGAGCAGCTGGATCCTGAAGAAGAGCAGACACACAGGGGTCAGTCCGGCTGGGCAGCGTCTGGAGTGTCTGGAGAGAGACTGGGTCGTCACGGCTGGCTCCAGCGCAGCAGGTCAGATGGATACGAGGTTTAAGGAGCCAAGAAGAGATTTGCACTGAATGTACAATGTTTATTTGAAATGTAGCGCACTGAGATTGTATTTCAAACCACTATTTAGATGGAAATATGATGAAGAAAAAAAATTACTACTGAAATTAAAGTCATCAGTGATTTTCCCGTAAAAAAAACTTTTTAAGGATAACGTGGACTTTGCTTCATCTTTGATGTGAGATGCCCCTGCTTGGCCATAATTTACTTATCAAAGTGATGAAGCTGAACATTAAAGGGTGTTTTCCTACTCTCCTCCAGAAGTTACATAGTGCAGTGTCTGCAGTGCTGAGGTCAGAGTAGCAATTACAGAGTTCTCCCTATTACAGGTCAGTGGAACATCACAATGATTTTTAAGCTGTAATTTTAAGCTAAAGATTTTATGTAGTGCTCCTTTAACACTGTAAAAGCCCGTTAGCAAATGAACTGTTTAGTTGGCTGTAACCATGCTTTTCAGGTGAGCTTGGACTGAGGGAATAGCAAGTGTGGTGTGAGAGAGTCAGATTAGAGTGTGGGCAGCCCTGGACTTAAAGCAACACTAGGTAAAATTTGATATTTTTGCTCCTGAGCTCCCTCTACAGTTGTAGAGTGTAATTGTACTTTTCCACTGCGAGGGATCGGCTCGACTCGACTCGACTTGGCTCAACGTGCTTTTAGCTGGTGCCTATTCCACTAGCACAGCTCCTCCATGAAATGGAGCCGGTGAAGCTATGAAAACCACAACAAAGTCTGCATTGTTTACTCGTTGTGTGGCGTGTTGTTGTTGTTGTTTGGACTGAACATGGCTCTGCCCACAGTTCTCACAGAGCAGTTTTTCATGTCGCACTCTCGGCTTTCGCTGGAGATTTTCGTCGGCCGCCGACCAGAGGAGCATTTGAACCTCTTCAAAACTCCCTCGGGGGAATGTTACAAGCTGCTGCCGTGAGTCACAATGATTTTGAAGCTGTAATTTTAAGATAAAAATCCTACCTAGTGTTGCTTTAAACCCTAAACCCATGGTTCTGAACCCATGGGTCTGCTGTGATCCAGCTACAGCTGTTGTACGTGTCTTAACTTTATCAGCCTAAAATAGTGTTCCAGTCTGAACAGTAGTGGTGTCCAACTCTGGCATGTTAGTGTTTAGATACTCAGTACAATATCCTCCATGTGAAGAATGCGGACATCACAGACACATGATGAAACTGCCCTTTAAATCCGTTACAGGTAGCTCCCAAAGCTAGTGTTATGTAATCTAAAGAAATAAGAACCTACTCTGATCTAGTGTGAGAACTGAAAGCTCCAAATGGAAGCAGTTCTCGGATCTCACAGTAATAATGCACTGTTTAATACCTTTGTCTAAACGGCTCAGCGTCTGTAGTGCACTCAGCTCACAGTAAGACTGTGTTTGTATGTGTTGGTATAAAAATGTAATATTTGTATTCTGTTTGTTTATTGGCCTCCAGTTTTTACTTTGGAAAGTGAAAGCTTTGCACTTGATAAATATCTGCGATGAAATCTGCATTAAAGCTGCAGTAGGTGACTTCAAAATGCTGAAAAGACCCAACCCCCTACATTCAGCCCTCATTCCAAAGTCACTTCCCTTAAACCTCCCTGTGTCTGCGTGGGTTTTCTCTGGGTGACTGTCTGTGAGGAGTGTGGTGTGTTCTCTCTGTGTCTGCGTGGGTTTCTTCTGGGTGACTGTCTGTGAGGAGTGTGGTGTGTTCTCTCTGTGTCTGCATGGGTTTCTTCTGGGTGACTGTCTGTGAGGAGTGTGGTGTGTTCTCTCTGTGTCTGCATGGGTTTCCTCCGGGTGACTGTCTGTGAGAAATGTGGTGTGTTCTCTCTGTGTCACACACACACAGACACACACACACACAGCTTGATATGTCACTCACAGAAAGGAGCACTATCGCCTTCATACACCGTCCACTTACCTCATGTGTCACTCACATGTAAAAAAAATGTCCAGCAGCTACATCCCCCTCTGGCATCATCCGCCCTATTTTTGTTTGGAAGCTTTCTCCCTCTGTTCTTCTTTTGTGTGTTCAGCCATAGCTCTCCACACGAGTGCAGCACATGCACGGGAGCAAAGTGATGTAGTAGACAGACTGGTCCGAATGAAATGATCACACAGGGTTTTTACAGTCCCGTGGATTATGTGGGTTTACTCTGGGTGACTGTCTGTGAGGAGTGTGGTGTGTTCTCCCTGTGTTTGTGTGGGTTTCCTCTGGGTGACTGTCTGTGAGGAGTGTGGTGTGTTCTCTCTGTGTCTGCATGGGTTTCCTCCGGGTGCTCCGGTTTCCTCCCACGCACCAAAAACACACGTTGGTAGGTGGATTGGAGACTCAAAAGTGTCCATAGGTGTGAGTGTGTGTCACCCTGTGAAGGACTGGCGCCCCCTCCAGGGTGTGTTCCCACCTTGTGCCCAGTGATTCCGGGTAATCTCCAGACCCACCGTGACCCTGAACTGGATAAAGGTTACAAACAATGAATGAATGAATTTCAGGATGTGAGAAAAGAAGAAATATATTGCAAAACGATTTTAAGCCAAATCACCTACTCCAGCTTTAAGGCACATAATGTACACAGACATTCAGTAGGTGATCTGTGAGTGATTTGTTTTGACAAATTCCGGTTTGAGGGTGAAATATCTTTGGCAATATTAGCTCAGCTCTCGGTTCCGACTTGGAGAAGTTGAGTTTTGGGTTGTAGGTTCAGTGACTGGGAAACAACTCCCACTCTCTGACGGCTACTACTTTTCCACAACAGTGTGAGGGGATGGGTTACTCGAGCAAGAGCATGTTTCATCTTAAACTCGATTTGGTGAAATCTATGTAGCAGCTGTAAAGATGATGTAGCCTTCTGCTAGTTCTTCAGCTTGAACTTTTTACGACCTCGAAAAATAATGTTTTAAACATGTAGCTTCTGAATTATCACTAAATACATTTTTCTTTTTAAAAACTGAAAATCTGTTTCCATATTTTTAACTTTTTGATGTGTTTACTTTGTTTTTTTTTTTCAAGTGGAAATGTAAATGCTGTAGTTTGGACAGCTTAGAACAAGTTTCTCTCCAAACACTGGTTGATTCTGATGGAGCAGACCCTTTTAAGAATATGGAATCTCTCCATCTGGGAATTAAAGCTAGTAATAGTTTGAGGCAGAGTGAGTCCAGTTATCAGAATAAATATTAGGTCAGTGCAGGAAATATAACTAACTTCTACTCTGTTTAAAGTATGGATTCATTTTAGTGCTGCACCATGCACCGCTGAATCTGATCTGGAGCACACCGCTTTATTTAAGCTTCGTGTGTTACGTGTACAAATAAGTTTTAAAGCATTTTTGTGTAGTGTATTATTGTAATTCAAAATTTTGACATTTTAAAGTGAGTGTGTGTCGTATTAAAATCACATTCTCATTTTATTCAACTAAAAAGAACCTGAAAATGAAGCCGTGTGAAAAGTAAAGAGTTTATTGGGTGCTGCATTTATTCTGAGCTCCATCAGGAAAAAGCTGCAGAAGACTGTGAAGGGTTTGTTCTGTTCTTGGGGAGAATTCTGTGTCCAAAAGTCTGTGTGAGTGTGGGTTTAGACCATTTACAGATGGAGTCAGTGTTAGAGTTGAGAACGGAGCACAGTAACACTGCTTTTTTAGGTTATTTTTTCGTTGGATAAAATGAGAATGTGATTTTTAATATGATAGGGTCAGTTTCATAAATGATACATTCCCAAAAAGTATTAAACGTTATTTGTACACCTAATACATATCGTAGCCTTGTGCATTTAATGTTTAATAAATTATATATAGTGCAGTCCTTTATTAAACTGCGGTGAAGAGGCCTGATGTGCACTGAGAAATGTTCTGGCGCATAAACAGTAGAAATCAAATAAAAGCAGAACCCAAGAAAGTGCCCAGCCTTCTCCTCTGAGTGAAGTGGCATCCTCCAGTGTCAGGTGGTGGTCTGTGGTGGTCCAAGTCTTGGTTTAAAGGAACACTAGGTAAGATTTGTTTTTGATTTAATCTCCTGGGGCTCCTCCAAGTGTAATTAATTTTTCAGCATTGTACTAAAATCAGTGGGCAGTGGGACCCTCCTCCAAAAGTTACATAGTGCAATTTCTGCAGTGCTGAGCATGTAGTAGCTATAACAGATGCTCTGTTATAGCTCAGTGGAGCATCACAGTGACTTAGAAGCTATACTGTTAAGGTAAAATATTACATAGTGTTCCTTTAACTGGTCTCAGCTCTGAATCAGCTCTAAATTCACTCTTGTTCAGTTCTCTGTGGTTCCCTCGTGTTTTTGATGTAACTCACTGAAAATGAGCTCTGCTCCGCGGTGAACCCTAAACAGTGGCAGCAGAGCACGAGGGGCTCCGTTGTGTATTGTGCGTCAGCATGCTATAGATGTTCTGTAATCGGTGTAATCTGTGACACTGACACTTTTTAGGGGGTGACTGAGGTGTGTTCTGAAGATGAGGTGCTGGATTTCTGGGGGTCACTGTGCACTCACTCGTGTAGAATAACGTAATGGTGGTACATTATGAAGGACAATCAAAAAAGACAAAGCTGAGGTTTTGATTCATGTATTATTGCTCCTGATGTCAGTCTGATTTTGACGTCCAGCTTCCGAATGTTTCTCGCTGGTTTCTGTTTGCTTTTTTCTCGCGAGATTACAACTTGTGTGTGCCTTTTCTCTTTGAACTTGGTCATTATTCCACATGCAACACTGTGAGGTCTTGCAGGATTAGTGCTGCTCTGTGTGACCTTCTGACAAAGAAATATGTCATTATTATTGTTTGAGTATGGACTTGTCATTGCTATCTATGAATAAATATAAATAAATATTCCCCAGCGCTGTGGCAGGTACGGTTGGTTTATTAAAGTCTGAATATTGTTGCACCCAGTCTGATTTCTCTCTGTCTTTTACTAGGATCACGTGCTTCTTTTCTGCAGGAGTGTAATTATGTTATTTTCTGATTCTGGTCTTCATTTCAAATTTCATTCTGCACTGACACCTTTTTAGGGATGTTCCAGTGACGCTTTTAATCCACTAGGGGGCATCCTGCAAGACCCAATACTTTATGGTAAACACAAATAGGAACATTCACCATCAGCTTACGTTGGATTTGACCAGGGCTCGCTAAACAAACCCCTCTAAGACAAGCAGGATTGACCCTTTTGAAAAACTATTTTTGGATTCACCCTTTTGAAATGGAGCGCAGTACTATTATGTATCCGTGTATATTTTGGCTATATGTCATTATAACCTTTAAAGGCAATGTGGATGTTAGTGGGGAACTGCAGTTCTCACTGATTTGTTTACGTTCGGAAGCTTTTTGTCTTTTATTGAGGAACGGTGTATTCAAGGAGAAAATCCACTGTTGTTTGTATGTGTTTGAAGTGTAGATTTTCTGTAAGTGTTTGAGGAAACATCTTCTGAATTATATTACATACAAAATGTATTTTAAAAATGATTATAAAAGTGTTTTTTTAAGGGGAATGTCACCTTTAATTAATTAGCTTAATTTATTAGCACAGCAACACGTAATTAATCCCTTATTGGCCCTGAATTTGTGTCATACATGTTCCTTACCTTCCCTTTGTTCTTTTTTGCACACGGTCTCTGCTGGTGTTCACATTTATTAAACAAACGCATAAATGGAAAAAATATCTGAGTGAATATTTTAATATGAGATCAAGTGCATTTAAATGTGAATTTAAAAATATATCCTGAGAGGGTTATCACACTGAAAGTGTTGGAGGTTGTGGACCCACAGAGAGGTGTTTATCCTCGGGGTCTCTCACTGCTACACTGTCATTGACCGGATGTTTGTGTCTGTGGTCATTCCAGTCATAGCTTTCTAAGAATGTGTAAGACTTTTTACAAATTTTAGGGTCATCCAGCGTTCTGAGCCACGACTGTAAATAAGCAGCATCTCTCTGGATGCTGTTTGTTTTTATTGGCCGTGAGGAGTTGTGATGGGATTATGAAGTAGAGAGAGATAAAGAGCGATGGAGTGAGTCTCAGGCCAGACACTGAAGTGTTATCTATGGCTCCACAGCCAGAAGATCATCCCCGCTTTCCACAAGCTTTAGAAATTCAACACTGCAGGTCCACGGCTGATCCACGGCCACACACAGTTTGTATCATCTCTGTGGAAAAGCCCTGCCACTGGAAGGTGATGCCCTGGAGAAACTGCCCAAAGCCATTCTTTACAAAAAAAAATGCTACTAGTATACTTCTTGCTACTAGTATACTACTTTTAAACTAAAACAAATGTGTATTCTTTCAGTTTACTTTGTATATTCTTATCAGGGATGTACCGAACAAAATTATACTTAAGTGCACTTGGCTAATACTGACAAGTTTACAGAAATGTATAATTTTTTATTTGAAGTATACACTTATAAGATAAGATACACTTAAGAAAAATATATTAAAAATACTCTTGCCTTATACATAAAGTGTGAGTACATTTGGCTTGTAGTTTGATGTAAAGAAAACATGGGCGCAACGTACCCTGATTGTTTATGTATAATATTTGGTTGATTTGAGAGTGTTGTAACAGGCTTAATTCATATTATAAAGGAGAATAGACCTTTAGACCTAGTAAAGTTTACAGATATTCTAGCTTAATTTTAGTATAGTGGCAGTACAATATAAACACAGATGTGAAGTTTAATGCTCCTACACACAATGTATATTACAGTATATTTTTATAAACAAAAGATTGGGCCAAAATAGGCCCAAATAATACTGAAATAATACACTTACAAGTATACTATAGTAAAACGATATTAGAAGGTACTGCATAAAGCAAACACGGGCACCATGTTTTAACGTAATGTTTACTTAATGAGCTTTATGTATATTTTTTCAGTGTGTAATCCACAAGTCATCACCCAATGTCAGGATTCAGGATTGAGTTGTACTGTGTACTGTGTTTTACACATTGTTCATTTAGCTTCACATTCCTTAGCTCTGCTACAAATATAAGTTTTGTAGTTTATCAGTTCTTAAAAAGTGAATTTAATCCCGCTCTCTACATGTTGTAAGTGCTTTTGGAGGAGGGGTGTGTTAAAAAAACATGATGAAGATGAAGGCCACTTACAGTAATGCTGTTATCTCGGGGCCCAAACACGCCGTGTATTATGGGTAATGTAGTCTCTATCTATGAATTATTATGATCTGTGCCTACACTGTGTAAACTCTGTTTCTGAGAGTGGGAGAGTGGTTCCAGAATACACGTGACCCCTGCCAGAGGACAAGGACGCGGTGTTGTATGAGAGGTAGGGGCGAAGTGACGTAGCTCTTGAATGGCGTGGACTACATTTCCCAGAATGCCGAGGGTGTGGTGCTGCAGTGTCGTCACTGCGGACGTGTAGAACATGTTGGTGTGAATGGGGAGTGTGGTAAGGGGTCCACGGTCAGGGCTCAGGTGTGGACGGTTGTGATAAATGGTCCGGTCAGCAGGTCGAACCGGACCGGACTGGACTGGACTGGACTCAGTGTGAAAAGTTCGGGAGTGCGGGTGGGCTCCGGGCTCTCGGGATGATGCCGCGGGACAACATGAGCTCCCTCGTTCAGAGAATCGCCCGACAAGCCCTGGCCACCTTCCGCAACCACCGCAGCGTCGTCGCCGGTGCCGGGGACAGCAAGGCTTTCCAGGAGAGTCAGACGGCGCTGAGGGCGCTGCTGGCGCAGGTGAAGGTAGCGGATCTGCGGATAGCTCCGCGGTACGCGGAGAGCTCCTCTCCGCCTCCGCTTCACACGCTCGGTCCCCCCGTCACCTACATGCACATCTGCGAGACGGACGACTTCAGCATGGGGGTCTTCCTGCTCAAACACGGGACCTCCATCCCCCTGCACGACCATCCGGGAATGTACGGCATGCTGAAGGTCCTGTACGGGAAGGTGCGGATCAGCTGCTTCGACAGGTTGGACACCTCCCCTGAGAGCGCGAGCGGGGGTCACCCCAGCCCCCCCTTACTCCCTTTCCAGAAGAGCTCGGCGCGACCCTCAGTGCGCAGGTCCGTGGGGGAGTTCACGGAGGAGAGCCCCCCGTGTGTTTTATCTCCACACCGAGACAACCTCCACCAGATCGAGGCCGTGGATGGACCCACCGCCTTCCTGGACATCCTGGCCCCTCCGTATGACCCGGACGACGGCAGGGACTGTCACTACTACAAAGTCCTGCAGCAGGGGCCCGAGGGGCAGGAGAACAGCCAGGTGTGGCTTCTGGAGATCCCACAGCCCAGTGAGTTCTGGTGTGGAGGAGAACCGTACCCTGGACCCAGGGTGTCCCTCTGAAGGACGGTGATGGATCTGCTCGGGGTCCTCCGGACTAGAAGCGGGGCCTGTTTAGAAAAACCAAGTTTTAGAAACCACAGCTGAGGTTGAAGAGAACCTCGTTTCAGTTCTGCTTTAGAGCCGACCCGAACCCACCAAAAACGAATGATTAGAACCAGTCTGTAAAGTGATTTGGGATGAAATCTTTTATTTCCGCTGTTGCTTTGGTTCCCTTTTCATCCTGTTGATTCTGAGAGATGAATGTATTTTACTCGTGTGGAAATGAGATTGAATCGAGATTTAAATGAATCTTTTTCTACGCTGTGTGATCTTTCACCGTCCAAATTAACCTCCAAATCACCGGGCAAACCTCAGAACTCTCCCGTGTCAGTAACATGAGTTTGTGGACTCTGGGCCCCTGCTCTCAGAGCTCGGTCTCGGCCCGAAAGGACTGGAGCGTTTTCCTATAAATAATGTGTATAATAATCATTTCAAAACAAACTTCTTTCAGCCTCTTTCTTTCCGTAACCGTATCTTTATAAACAGCACAGAGGGGAGTGTGAGGGGTTAATGGAGTGAGTGCTTGCTGCATTCTCATACAAAAGGGTACTGTACAGTAGGGGTGGGCGATATGGCCCGAAGATAATAATATCATGATATTTCAGGGGATTTTGGCGATACCGATATTTTTAAAACACTGACATAACACTTTCATTACACACTCTACTGCAACAAAATTAATAGGTGATATTTAAAATATTTATTATATATGAATATTATTAAATGGTTTTATTTATTAAAAGGTTTTAAGCTTCAAACATTTAGAAGGAGATTTGTTAAAAATTGTAAAAATGTGTTGATTTTTTAAACAGTAGCTTCCCAAGTTTCTGATTGTGTAAAAAAAAATGCCCCACAGTCAAAGTGCAGAAAATGTAGTGTGTTAATATAGTTAAAAAATAGAAAAAGTAATCGTAAAGCTTCACAGTAAACAAGAAAACAAACCCAGAACAGCGTCTGTGAGTCAGTGGAGGTTAGAGCTCATTGTCTGTTGAACTCTAAATTTCCCTCCTCAGCCGGGTGTTTCTGCTCGAGGAGGTGAAACAGATCAGTTGTGTTTCCTCCTCCTGTTGTTACAGGCTACTTACATTTCTCACAGAGCACAGGTTTATTATGCGTCTGATATTCTGTAACCACACCCCCTCCCCATGACTGAAGCCACGCCCCTTTTGGAGTAAATTCCCCTGCCTCAGAGTCACTCTCATAGTGACATCCGAACATAGGTCTCATAAAAAAGAGTGTACGCAGTATTATGAGAAACGGCATGACGTCATTACGGTAAAAATATCAGAATATCACTATTATCACAAAGAAAAAATGCTGACGATATTATCGCGAATGATATGATATGAATGATACGGCACAGCCCTACAGTACAGGTACATTATTATTCTATAAAGCTACACACAGTGGAGTGTATCTTTAAAGGTACCAGTTGTGTTCCCTAAAGGTTCATTACATTCTCTTCTCCAGAAGGAGAGGGGGATCTCTGTAATCTTTCATTATACAACTGTGTAGAATAAAACAACACAATAAAAGTCCTGGAGATGAAACAGGGCGAATGACATCAACACAATTTTAACATCCACAGTTAATATAGAGTAAAATATAACTATAATCCCTCATTAAAGGTACAGAATATGTTCCCTTCAGGGCACCACCACAGAGACTTATTCTGAGAGTGTATGGGGTGTGAGGAGTGTGTGTAATATGAGGACTGTGTGAAGTGTTTGGTCTTATGGAGTGTGTGGGTAATGTGCAGTGAGAGGAGTATGTGGGATGGAGCAGGGATGTTTAGTGGCAGCACGTTAACTGTAACTGATATCCTGCTCCAGGGTTAACCTGTGTGTGCGCGTGAGAGAAAGGTGCAGCCATTTGCATTTAAGGTGTCCCTGAAGCTCATTACACTCTGGACCCTCAGTCTAAATCAAACAGGGTCTGGGTAAAGAGCGAGGTGTCCCTCGTGTAGAATGAACCCTTTCAGAAGGTCAGTGTGTGAACAGGGCTTTACTAAAGAGACAGGGACAGAGATGGTGTCAGTTGGCTTTCTGAACTGAGGCTCCAGAGTTGTTTAGGAAACATACTTTGGGTCATCTGCACAACGTCTCACATCCAGTAACAACTGCAGCCAGATTATTGTGGACTACTCCCACACCCACATTCAAATATTTGTTCCTTTAACACATTCAAACATGGCCTTTATCAGTGTTTCTCAGTCCTCCTGGAGTCCCCCACCCATGGCTCTGTCTCAGAGCTGATGGTCCAGCGTCCAGGACGCTGCCCTTCACTGTTTGTCCTTCCTAATCACTCCAGGTCTGGTGCCTGATAGGCGCCCTGAAGTAAATGCTGTCTGAACAGGAGCAGAGCTGAGACCTGCTGGAGCTTCCCTGGGAAGAGTCTTTGGTAAAGAGCCCCCTCCCGTGGTTTGACAAAAGAAATGCATGAGTAATCACCTCTGGCTTCTGAGAAGAGTCAGTGTGTGTTTATTAGTGAACAGTACAGGAGCTGCAGGTCCATGTTTTGTAACAGGTGCTGCTTGTTTGTTCACAGGGCACAGGGAACACACTACAGCTGACAGTAATGGCTCAGTTTCACAAAAACAAGCTGGCGTTAAAAGTAAGAGTGAGTTTCACAAGAAATGTTCCATCGAGTCCAGTTCAGATTTGTTTTTACAGTGCTTCGTCTTTATAAATGTGAGAAAGTTCATGGAATTTATCAGCGCTCAAACTTTTAAACAGCAGACTTTAAAACTCTTCAGATATTAAAAAACCCAAAAAACAAACACAAAATTCTCATTTAATTTCCACAGAAGTTGGGATGTTGGGCAAAATGTAAATAAAAACACACTGCAATGATACGCAAATCTTTTAAAGCCTACATTTGATTGAAATTAGTATAAAGATAATATTTAAAATGTTGAAATGGAGAAAATGTAGTGTTTTTTTAATTTGATGTCAGCAAAATTTGGGCTGGCAAAAATAGGTAAAATTTTCTAAAGCTTGTTTAAAGCACACAGATTCAGATACCAGCTATGTTTGTGTGTGTGTGTGCGTGCTGTGGGGAGTTCAGTGAGAGCTGTTTATCGTTTGTAAAAGCAGCTGAAATCCTATAACAAACAAGAATGGGAAACTTTTCACTTTCAAAACTATAGCGACTGGTCTCCTCAGTTCCCAAATGCTCCACACAGTGGTAAACGTGAGCCGATCCCAAATTTTTTAGAATGTGTTCATTCATTCATTTATTGTCTGTAATCCTTATCCAGTTCAGGGAGGCGGTGTGTCTGGAGTCTACCCGGAATCACTGGACAAAAGGCAGGAACACACCCTGGAGGAGGTGCCAGTCCTTCACAGGTCGACACACACTCACACCTTCACTCACACAGTCACACCTACGGACACACACGCAGACACAGGGAGAACACACCACACTCCTCCCAGACGGCCACCCAGAGGAAACCTACGCAGACACGGAGAACACACCACACTCCTCACAGACAGTCACCAAGAGGAAACCCACACAGACAGAGGGAGAACACACCCCACTCCTCACAGACAGTTACCGGGAGGAAACCCACACAGACACAGGGAGAACACACCACACTCCTCACAGACAGTCACCAAGAGGAAACCCACACAGACAGAGAGAGAACACACCCCACTCCTCACAGACAGTTACCGGGAGGAAACCCACACAGACACAGGGAGCACACCACACTCTTCACAGACACCCGGAGCGGGACTCGAACCCACAACCACCAGGACCCTGGAGCTGTGACAGAGACTTAATATGTGTTGCCTGCATCATTTAAAAAAAACAGTAAAATGTTTTTCTTGTGCTTTTTTTAAATGAAGTATATGGTAAATCCATTGACCACTGCATTCTGTTTTTATTTTGCAGCATCCCAACTATTCTAGAAAAAACAGAAGTTGTTTAAAGTTTGAAAAACAGGATGTACACAACCGATTCTCAAAGACTCTAATTCTCAGCCCTTAAAACACATCTGAATAAATACAAGTTAATTATTATAACTTACACTTTCATTTAGTCAATTTCCATATAAAGGACTTCAATGGCAGTGAAAACTAGGGCCTGACCAACACAGACACATATGAATCAGTCCTGTCTACCTGAGCTCTGCTTTCTAGTTCATGGTTCTCCCTCTGAAACGTTTTCTGAAAGCTCTCGTCCACAGTGAAGCAGAAAATGCTTCCATCTTCATCTTGGCCACAGACACTGACGAATTTGACCAGGACGAAGCCCTCTCTCTCTCAGAAACTCAGAGGCCAGTTATGATGGCTGGGACGTCCTGGGACTGGATTTTGGTGAAAGTTTTTGTTTAGAGAGAGGACAGAGAGGATACGTCAGTCTCTGTCGGAGTCTCTGTGTGGGTCAGGCCCTGAAACTAAACGCAGTTTGGAAAGTAATGTCAACATTGGAAAAGAATGTGAGTGAACCCTGGTCCTACAGTGATATCCCTGCTGACAGGCATTAAAGCAACACTAGGTAGTAATTTTACCTTAAAATTACAGATTCAGAAACACTGTGATTCTCCGCTGAGCTGTAACAGAAAAAACACCACTGCAGAAACTACACTGTGTAACTTTTAGAGGAGGGCAGGGAACCACACTCACTCCCCCTTGATTTCAGGACAGTGCTGTGAAAAGTAGGATGAATTAAACTCTAGAGGGAGCTCAGGAGCAAAAATACCAAATCTTACCTAGTGTTACTTTAAAGGCTATGTTCATTAGCTTCAATTTGTGTGTGAGAGACCTCCAGAGTCAGGAATACTCTAAACTAACAGTGAAAATGTAAACAGACTCTATCACAGAGATGACTTTAAAGCTGCCCTGAGGGCCCAGTGCACTGCTGCTGCCCCGTGTCCAACATTCCCCCATGTGTCCTGCAGCAGTGCCCCCTCACCTCGCCCCCTCGTGTTCTTGTTGTTGTTGAGTGGCACACCTCTCGCTCTGTCTCTGGTGGATCCTCGCATGGCGCCTGCGCTCATCGCTTCGGGCAAACTTACGGCCACATATGTCACACGCGAACGGCTTCTCCCCGGTGTGCGTGCGGATGTGCGTGGTGAGGTGGTCACTGCGGCCGAATCCACGCATGCAGATGCGGCACTGGAAAGGCTTGTGGCCTGTGTGCACACGCACGTGGCGTGCCAGCTCATCGGAGCGTGAGAAGCGGCGGTCGCAGCCCTCTGCGGGGCACGGGTACGGCCGCTCATGCACAGGGGTCTTGCAGGCACGCAGTGGGTAGCGCCGAGGGCGAGCGATAGGGCGCAGGGGGGTGTGTGTGAGTGGAGGAGGAGGAGGAGGTGGAGGAGGAGGGAGGAGAAGTCGCGGGGGCCCACGAGGAGCCTCAGACAGTGTGAAGTTTCGTATGGTGTTCAGGGGCGTGAGGGGCGGTGGGGGCACCCGCACTGACTCCAAGGTGCATGAGAAGGGCTTTCGGTCCTGGAGGAGAGGAGGGACATCACGTTGACTGGCGGTGCTCTGATAAAAGCTCCCGTAGTCTGGGAGGAAGGAGAAGAGTGTGCTCTCCACCGGGGGCTTCGGGGACGAGGAGTAGGACATGGCGCAGGGATGCGAGACTGCGCAGGAGGAGGCAGATGAGGTATACGCAGAGGGGTCCTGGTACACGTCAGTGCTGCAGGTGTACGGAGGTGGTGCCGTGTACATGTGCTCCATGGCGGAGGAGGAGGATGATGATGAAGAGGAAAATGAGGTGGTCTTCACAGACCCTGTTGAGGGCCCAAGAGCCACAGAGAGGTCTGTGGGACCCGCGGTGAGGCTGGTGGTCTTCCCCTCGACGTCTGCACACACCAGAGTGATCAGACCCTCTTGAGTCCAGTCGCTTTGTGAGAACTGGGAGTCGATGGAGATTTTCCCAGAGTAAGAGAGGGGCAGAGTTTGAGGGTTAGTGAAGTCCAGACTCTGACTGTCCTCTGCGCTTTGGGCTCCTGTCAGACAAGACAACACAGACAACAGTTACTGACTGCACACAGAGCAGACACTGTACACACATAGAGTGGACACCGAACACACACCTAAACAGAGCGGATACCAAGCACACAAAGAGCGGACACACAGATTAGACACCAAACACACAAAGAGCGGACACATAGAGCAGATACCGAACACACAAAGAGCAGATACCGAACACACAAAGAGCAGATACCAAATACACACAGAGCGGACACTGAACACACAAAGAGCGGACACTGAACACACACAGAGCTGACACCGAACACACACAGAGCGGACACCAAACACACACAGAGCGACACCGAACACACTCAGAGTGACACCAAACACACACAGAGCAACACCGAACACACACAGAGCGAAACCGAACACACACAGAGCGACACCGAACACACACAGAGCGACACCGAACACACACAGAGCGACACAGAACACACACAGAGTGACACCAAACATACACAGAGCGGACACCGAACACACACAGAGCGGACACCAAACACACACAGAGCGACAATGAACACACACAGAGCGGACACCAAACACACACAGAGCGGACAACAAAAAAGCAAACACAGAGCGGACACCAATCACACACAGAGCGACACCGAACACACACAGTGGATACTAAACACACACAGAGTGACACCGAACACACACAGAGCGGACACTGAACACACACAGAGCGACACCGAACACACACAGAGCAACACAGAACACACACAGAGCGACACCGAACATACACAGAGCGGACACCGAACACACACAGAGCGGACACCAAACACACAAAGCGGACACCAAACACACAAAGCGGACACCAAACACACACAGAGCGGACACCAATCACACACAAAGCGACACCGAACACACACAGCGGATACCGAACACACACAGAGTGACACCGAACACACACAGAGTGGACACCGAACACACACAGAGTGGACACCGAACACACACAGAGCGGACACCGAACACACACAGAGCGACACCGAACACACACAGAGCGGATACCGAACACACACAGAGCGGACACCGAACACACACAGAGCGGACACCGAACACACACAGAGCGACACCGAACACACACAGAGCGACACCGAACACACACAGAGCGGATACCGAACACACACAGAGCGGACACCAATCACACACAGAGCGACACCGAACACACACAGAGCAGACACCAAACACACACAGAGCGGACACTGAACACACACAGAGCGGACACTGAACACACACAGAGCGGACACCGAACACACACAGAGCGGACACCGAACACACACAGAGCGGACAACGAACACAAATAGAGCGACACAGAACACACACTGACAACAGTAACAACATGCTCTGCTTTATGGAATAAAGTAGTAAACAAATCATCCTCTCAAGTGTCATTTTGTGATGTCACAAAACCAAATATCATCATCATATATTTGCTACTCAACCTACACAATTATATCCAATCAGAGGAGAGGTTATTTTCACATTAGAGGTTAAAGTGTTTTATTATTATTATATTATTATAATAATAAATGGTAACTGTGTCATATTAAAATCATAATACTCATTTTTAATTTTGTGAAAAAGTTACCACAAAATGACAAAAGAGCAAGAGAATGTTGAATTCCGAATTACACTTAAAATTTGCACAAATATAGCTTAGGAAATTATAATAATTACATTATTATAAGATGAATTATGACTGTATTTGCGTCCCACAACTGCACAAATGTCAGAGGAGACAGTGGGGGGATATTAGCATGCCCCCGTTGTCTGAATATGCCCCCCGTCAGACCCCAGTAACACACACACTCCCACACACACCACCACCACCACCATGACACAACAACAACAGCCAAGGCCGTGTATGTCCCTCGGAAGATGGAGCAGAACAGTCTCCTCAGGAAGGTATTCGAGTGAATGTAGAAGTACAAATGAAAGTACACCCCCCGCACAGACACATTAAGCCCCTCTTTTCCTGTTGGACAGGGTGGATTGGGCTTGAGTTATCCAGCTAAACTGAGAGATCCCGATGTGTGATGTGAGGTTCAGGTGTAAGTTGTGTCAGGTGAACTTACCTCCCGCCGCCTCGGAGCTGAACGCAGAGTCCCCTCCCTCCTCTGCGCTAGTGAAGGGGGGTAGAGAAGGGGGGGTGTCCTCCATGGGGAACACTGGAACGGAATTCAGGAACTCGCTCAGAGACGCGGCCGCTTTATCCACACTGGCGCCCGACATGGTAAAGCCATTAAAGACGACGAGGGTCGTGAAGGTGTGTGTTCCCCAGGCTTTATAACTATCCACGCTATAAAATATATAAATATAACTATGTCCACGTGTGTGTGTGTGTGTGTGTTCACTCTGTCAGTGTCTGATTTAAACTGAGCCCGTGTTTGTAGCGTTTAAGGGAAGGCTTGGGATGCCCGGAGACGTCATTGACCAAATAAGGACACAGGATTTAAAAAAAAAAGCGGGATGGGCTCTCAATGGGCGGGGCCACGTGGGCAGCACCGCTGACGACAAGTTCGGGACTCACCTCAGAGCGCGAGCATTCCTTGTTTACACACACACACACACACACACACATACACACACACACACACACACACACTCACACACACACACACACACGCACTACACCGGACTGCTTCCCACCTAATGAGAGCTGCTCGCCAACTTTTTCAAACACACACACACACACACGTGCGCGGTCAGGAAGTCCGGTCAGGTCACCCCACCCCATACTTGGCGTTATCCGGTCCTAAAAACACGCCCCTCTCGACTGAAATGGAAATCATCCGGTAACACAACGTCCCTCGGAAAAACACGGCGCTCTGCGGAGTGTACACTCCCCAGGGCAAATATACACAACTACACAAACACCACACTGCTACACAAACACGACACAACTACACAAACACCACCCTGCTACACAAACACCACCCTGCTACACAAACACCACACAACTACACAAACACCACCCTGCTACACAAACTCCACCCTGCTACACAAACACCACACAACTACATAAACACCACCCTGCTACACAAACACCACACAACTACACAAACACCACACTGCTACACAACTGCTACACAAACATCAAATTTTACACAACTACACAAATACCACCCTGCTACACAAACACCACACAGCTACATAAACACCACACTGCTACACAAACACCACACAACTTCACAAACACCACCCTGCTACACAAACACCACACTGCTACACAACTGCTACACAAACATCAAATTTTACACAACTACACAAATACCACACAACTACACAAACACCACACTATTACAAACTAAACAAACACCACACTGCTACACAAACATCAAACTTTTACACAACTACACAAACACCACACTGCTACACAAACACGACACAACTACACAAACACCACCTTGCTACACAAACACTACACAACTACACAAACACCACCCTGCTACACAAACACCACACAACTACACAAACACCACCCTGCTACACAAACACCACACAACTACACAAACACCACCCTGCTACACAAACACCACACAACTACACAAACACCACCCTGCTACACAAACACCACCCTGCTACACAAACACCACACAACTACACAAACACCACCCTGCTACACAAACTCCACCCTGCTACACAAACACCACAAAACTACATAAACACCACCCTGCTACACAAACACCACACAACTACACAAACACCACACTGCTACACAACTGCTACACAAACATCAAATTTTACACAACTACACAAATACCACCCTGCTACACAAACTCCACCCTGCTACACAAACACCACACAACTACATAAACACCACACTGCTACACAAACACCACACAACTACACAAACACCACCCTGCTACACAAACACCACACTGCTACACAACTGCTACACAAACATCAAATTTTACACAACTACACAAACACCACACAACTACACAAACACCACACAACTACACAAACACCACACTATTACAAACTAAACAAACACCACACTGCTACACAAATATCAAACTTTTACACAACTACACAAACACCACACTGCTAAACAAACACCTCACAACTACACAAACACCTCACACAGCTGAAGACTGTTCTGCCCAGTGCTACTTGGATTCAGGAGAGTAACTGTGTTCTTGTTTTTGCTGCAGAAGTGTTTCCTAAACACAGGGTGAATACAACTCTCCTGAAAATGACCTGAAATGAATCATTGCAATAATTGATAAAAAATCAAAAATTAAAAGCTAAAAACAGCAGCTGAAGCTGATACTAACACTGAGCCGCTTCTCCTCAGACTCTTCCAACAAGCACAAGACCCAGTTTTGTCAGCTGAAGAAGAAAAAGTGTGAGGAAGGGCCTGGTCACATTTGTCCAACAAGGGTTTGTCTGAAAGGTTACAGCTACCCATGGAAAACTTCAGAGCCTGAAGATAACTTTGTTAGAAACACTGATGTTCCTCTCGGGCTCTGTGGGGTAGGGGAGACTTGTTTCAGGGCCTTTTTGGATCCACAGTTCCTCACATTCATAACCTCCCACAGCTCCTTCCTGAAATGTATCTGGTGTCGTCTCTAACCCCGTCTCTAAGGGGAACAGAGGGCTTTGGAAACCACAACAACGGCGGTGGTAACGTTAAGCGGTGTTTACTCATGGTGTATTGGCGTGTTGTTGTTGTTGTTAGGGACTGAACACAGCTCCGTCATCAGTTCAGACAGATCAGTAGAGTTTGTTCCTTCCTTGTTGCAGCGTCCAGCTCTCGCTGGATTCTTTCATCGGCCACCGATCCAAGGAGCGTTTGAACCTCTTCAAAAGACCACGGCGTAATTTTACGAGCTGCCGTCGTGAGTCGGATAAAAACAAACGTGATCTCTGCTGCAGCTGGAGATTTTACAGATGGAGAGTTGGTGCTGGTCGTCTGCGTTGCGTGGCGTAGAGTGACAACTCTCTCTGGACAATCAGCGCTCTGCAAGGTTTACACTCCACGGTTTAGTCCCTACTCGACTCACTCTGAACCACGAGAGAACAGCCACTAAACAAGAACCCGCTTCCACTGCATGGAACCTACTAGCCTTGGCTCTGTTTGTCTTTTCTCCTCTCCTCCACCAGGTGAATCAGTTTCTGGTTCTGGAAGCGGGTTCTTGTTTAGTGGCTGTTCTCTCGTGGTTCAGAGCGAGTCGAGTAGGGACTAAACTGTGGGGTGTAAACCTTGCAGAGCACTGATTGTCCAGAGAGAGTCGTCTCTCACCACATATGAGCGGCTCCCACACACACACACACACACACACACACACACACACTTCTCTGACACAGCATGGAACCTCTCGTGACTATCGATTATTTATTTATTTATTTATTTGTTTTGACATCATGGTCTGTTTCTGTCCTCAGCGCCATAGCGATCCAGGCCTAATTTCTGAAACCACCCACACTTCCTCTCCTCCATTCCCTCCTCCTATCCTCCTCACTCATACTCTCCTGTCTTTTCTCCTCTCCACTCCTCCTCTCTTCTGTTGTCCTCCTCTCCTCTTCTCTCCTCTCTTTTCCTGTCCTCTGTGAATAAATTCTCTCTCCTACGGCTCTCCTCTCAGCTTCCTCCTCCCTCCCCCACTCTCTCACTCTCTTCCCTCTTCTAACGCCCACATACACATGCATGCACATGTCTCACTCTCGCTCCACACACTGCAAAGTGACGCAGACAGTTTCATAAGTGGTCTGAGTCTGTGTTTTCTCCCGAGACCGGCTTTTACACATATTTTGAAAAATTGAAATTTCTCACTCATTTCTGTGTCTCACTCACAGGGTCTTTACACTGTGGTCCATCTCAGCTATGCCTCACTCACAGGGTCTTTACATTGTGGTTCATCTCAGCTGTGTCTCACTCACAGGGTCTTTACAATGTGGTCCGTCTCAGCTGTGTCTCACTCACAGGGTCTTTACATTGTGGTTCATCTCAGCTGTGTCTCACTCACAGGGTCTTTACAATGTGGTCCGTCTCAGCTGTGTCTCACTCACAGGGTCTTTACACTGTGGTCCGTCTCAGCTGTGTCTCACTCACAGGGTCTTTACAATGTGGTCCGTCTCAGCTGTGTCTCACTCACAGGGTTTTTACACTGTGGTCTGTCTCTGCTGTGTCTCACTCACAGGGTCTTTACACTGTGGTTCATCTCAGCTGTGTCTCACTCACACAGTCTTTACAATGTGGTCCGTCTCAGCTGTGTCTCACTCACAGGGTCTTTACACTGTGGTCTGTCTCTGCTGTGTCTCACTCACAGGGTCTTTACCCTGTGGTCCATCTCAGCTGTGTCTCACTCACAGTCTTTATGCTGTAGTCCATCTCAGTTGTGTCTCACTCACAGGGTCTTTACACTGTGGTCCATCTCAGCTATATTTCACTCACACAGTCTTTATGCTGTAGTCCATCTCAGCTGTGTCTCACTCACAGGGTCTTTACACTGTGGTCCGTCTCAGCTGTGTCTCATTCACACAGTCTTTACACTGTGGTCTGTCTCAGCTGTGTCTCACTCACAGGGTCTTTACACTGTGGTCCGTCTCAGCTGTGCCTCACTCACAGGGTCTTTACACTGTGATCTGTCTCAGCTGTGTCTCACTCACAGGGTCTTTACACTGTGGTCCGTCTCAGCTGTGTCTCACTAACACAGTCTTTACACTGTGATCTGTCTCAGCTGTGTTTCACTCACAGGGTCTTTACACTGTGGTCCATCTCACCTGTGTCTCACTCACATAGTCTTTACACTGTGGTTCGTCTCAGCTGTATCTCACTCACAGGGTCTTTACACTAAGGTTCGTCTCAGCTGTGTCTCACTCACACAGTCTTTATACTGTGGTTTGTCTCAGCTGTGTCTCACTCACAGGGTCTCTCTCTGTTGTTTAAATAGGGTTTAATGGTGTGTACATGTTCCGCAGCAATTTGAACCGAGGTAGAGCTAAAGATTATTTCTGAAAGAATCCATGTAAACATGCCTTCATTCAAACCTGAGACTAACCTGTGGGACAGAAAGTCTATTTGTGAAAACATCCAGAAGACTTTACTCTCATCATAACACCCCACCCCCCACCACCCCCCACATCCAACCCAGCCGGGGGTCCAGGCAACGAAGCTGTGGCGCTGGTTCAGCTGAAGCACTGTGGGCCCCGCACTTCAAACCCACTCCCAGCGTGTCCTCGTCCTTTGTTTCACGCCCACAAACACAAACATGCGCTGCCTTTGTGTCGCTGCTGCCGCATCACTCTGGGATCTGATTTAATCAGAGAACCTTCCCAAAGCTGATGCAAAGATACATTCTGATCGATTATTGATCATATTGATCGGCTGCTGAAGCTGATCAGGTGGAATATGGAGTTATGGCTAAATTAACGACATCACGTGAGGCAGGACTTGCTGTAGTCCAGAGATCTGACGCCTCTGGGGTCACAGGCAGCGCCGGAGATTGGGGAAGAGAGGGAGTGCTGTATACAGACTTTAGTTTATGGAAATACAATTGTATTTCCATAATTGCTCCTCCCATGCGCCCCTCTGCCATGTGCCCCCATGCTGCGCCCTCTACACCCACGCTGTGCCCTCTACGCCCACGCTGCACCGCACTGGGGTCAGTTCAGCAACCGTTTTGTTATCGGATGCTTTGGTGCCGCATGGGGGCCTGACAACCCCTGCACACCACGATTAATCAAACGCCACACAGCCATTTACAAACCTTTATATAATAAACCACACCGCCCCTTACTGCCCCACACCATCCCTACACCACCCCTCACTACCCCTTACTGCTCCACACCATCCCTACACCACCACTCACTCTCCCTTACTGCCCCACACCACCTCTACACCACCCCTCACTATCCCTTACTGCCCCACACCACCTCTACACCACCCCTCACTATCCATTACTGCCCCACACCACCTCTACACCACCCCTCACTCTCCCTTACTGCCCCACACCACCTCTACACCACCCCTCACTATCCCTTACTGCCCCACACCACCTCTACACCACCCCTCACTATCCATTACTGCCCCACACCACCTCTACACCACCCCTCACTCTCCCTTACTGCCCCACACCACCTCTACACCACCCCTCACTATCCCTTACTGCCCCACACCACCTCTACACCACCCTCACTATCCCTTACTGCCCCACACCACCTCTACACCACCCCTCACTATCCATTACTGCCCCACACCACCTCTACACCACCCCTCACTCTCCCTTACTGCCCCACACCACCTCTACACCACCCCTCACTATCCCTTACTGCCCCACACCACCTCTACACCACCCCTCACTATCCCTTACTGCCCCACACCACCTCTACACCACCCCTCACTATCCATTACTGCCCCACACCACCTCTACACCACCCCTCACTCTCCCTTACTGCCCCACACCACCTCTACACCACCCCTCACTATCCCTTACTGCCCCACACCACCTCTACACCACTCCTCACTCTCCCTTACTGCCCCACACCACCTCTACACCACCCCTCACTCTCCCTTACTGCCCCACACCACCTCTACACCACCCCTCACTCTCCCTTACTGCCCCACACCACCTCTACACCACCCCTCACTATCCCTTACTGCCCCACACCACCTCTACACCACCCCTCACTATCCCTTACTGCCCCACACCACCTCTACACCACCCCTCACTATCCCTTACTGCCCCACACCACCTCTACACCACCCCTCACTATCCATTACTGCCCCACACCACCTCTACACCACCCCTCACTCTCCCTTACTGCCCCACACCACTTCTACACCACCCCTCACTCTCCCTTACTGCCCCACACCACCTCTACACCACCCCTCACTATCCCTTACTGCCCCACACCACCTCTACACCACTCCTCACTCTCCCTTACTGCCCCACACCACCTCTACACCACCCCTCACTCTCCCTTACTGCCCCACACCACCTCTACACCACCCCTCACTATCCCTTACTGCCCCACACCACCTCTACACCACCCCTCACTCTCCCTTACTGCCCCACACCACCCCTACACCACCCCTCACTATCCCTTACTGCCCCACACCACCTCTTCACCACCCCTCACTATCCCTTACTGCCTAAAAACATGTTGGTATGTGGATTGGAGACTCAAAAGTGTCCGTAGGTGTGAGTGTGTGAGTGTGTGTCACCCTGTGAAGGAGTGGTGCCCCCTCCAGGGTGTGTTCCTGCCTTGCGCCCAGTGATTCTGGGTAGACTCCGGACCCACTGCGACCCTGAACTGGATAAGGGTTACAGAGAGTGAATGAATGAATGAATTAATTAATATTCCATCCTAACCTTCACCACCCCACACCCCCTCTTCATTGCCCCACATCACACCAAACCACACCACCCCTCAGCACCGTACACCACACCAAACTACAACACCACTCACGCAGACGGTAGAAACCTGCAGCAGCACATTTTAATATCAGAGCACAAAGTGTATTTCCAGAGTTTGTGTAATTAAAGCAGGGATAGAGACAGAATGAACAGAGCCTGACTTTATTCAGCTTTAACCACAGCAGTCCAAAGTATGTAACTCAGAACCACAGAGCAGCTTCGCTGTGTTCTGCCACATTACAGAAATGTCTTGGTCGTACACCAGCGAGAGAGAGGCACGCTGTATTTATAACACACAGACCCCACCTGATACCTCATCAATATTCCAAACAAGATCAACAATTCAAGCTGCATTCATGTGAGAAACTGAGGCATTAACGTCAACCCTCTGATAAAATAAAGACGACTTTTTAGAGCCTGAGACACGACACTGAGTCAAAGTGTGAAGAACGTCAGTTGTTCTGTTGAGGGATCACTGCAGAGACAGATGGGACGTTCTCTCTTGAACACTGAGGATGTGATTCTGTGTTTAACGAACCTCTCGCTGACCATACAGTGACCCCATACCAAACTCACCAGAGTTAAACAAAGTTTAAACTCACCGCTGCCGCCGCTGTGTGTCCAAGAGTCCAGGGCCACTTACTCCTGGAAGTGTGGAGTTAGAAATCTCAGCTCTGAGCTTCACCAGCGTCCAGGCCTTTCTGCTCCTACACACAGCCAGACACTCACTCAAGACCTCTACTCTCTCTCTCTCTCTCTCTCTCTCTCTCTCTCTCTCTCTCTCTCTCTCTCTCACACACACACACACACACACACACACACAGACACACACACACACACACACACACACACATACACACACACACTTTTAAGACCAGGACCCTGCACATGAAGCCAAACCAAATCAGACAATGGTTCTGCTCCACCTCCGAACGCTGTGGAGCCAGATTGTTATGGTAATGAACCAGGTTTGGAAGAGTGGCCCAGTTCATTGCTGGGGGGGGGATCCGTAGGTGTTTGGGTCACATATGCGCACCATGCTCGGGGCGTGGTTTTCTAACAGCTGGCCCCTGGGTGACAGGGCTCCACAGCGGCCCCGATAAAACAGAGCTTAATGAAGTGCATCGGTTGGAGAAAAGTAGCGCTCAAAACATTAGGAACACAGTTTCCTTGTGGTTGGTACATCATACGGGGGTTTGATTCTCTGCTGAGGTAACCACACCATTCTTGTAGGTCACACGAATGTTACAAAGGAGTCAAACATGAACACGGATTCAGAAATGAGTTGACTGTTTAGAACAGGTGGCGCTTGAGCTGAGCGATATGAGTGCAAATCAGTATCACAATTAAAGGAACATTTTACCTCGATTACGATTAACAAAAGATTATTTAGTTGTTTGTTGTCTCATAGTTCACTGACGAGGCTCGTGCTGTAAACACGCTCCAGTATTAAAGATGGGGAGTGTGTTTCTAATGTGGCTGGTTAATTTTTAATTAATTGTGCAGCCCTAGGTGGAGGTCAGATTAAAAGAAGCAAGTGGAGATCAGATTGTTACACACAGGTGGAGCTCAGATTGTTACACACAGGTGGATATCAGATTGTTACAGACAGGTGGAGCTCAGATTGTTACACACAGGTGGATATCAGATTGTTACAGACAGGTGGATATCAGATTGTTACAGACAGGTGGATATCAGATTAAAAGAAGCAAGTGGAGATCAGATTGTTACACACAGGTGGAGCTCAGATTGTTACACACAGGTGGAGTTCAGATTGTTACAGACAGGTGGAGCTCAGATTGTTACAGACAGGTGGAGCTCAGATTGTTACAGACAGGTGGAGATCAGATTGTTACAGACTGGTGGAGCTCAGATTGTTACAGATTGGTGGAGATCAGACTGTTACAGACAGGTGGAGATCAGATTGTGAGGGACTGAGATACTGAGTGAGTGTAGAGGGTATACGATTATAAAAGAGTGAGTGTGAGTGTGGTTTGGAGGTTGGCGTGCACCCGTCACCCCGGGTCCTACTGCGTGGGTGGAGAGAGCAGGAAGATGGATGGCCAAGCCCCAGAGCGTGATGGGTATTGCCCGTGTCATCACCAGGAAACAAAGCCGTAGCAGCAGGATGGATTGCAGGGGGGTGCTGGTCATTAAGTGTAAAATCAACAGAGACCCACAGAAAAATCAACCACTGCTCCAACGTTCCACGTCTCTGTCTTTCCTCCACTCTTTCTCCATCCTTCTTGTGTCTGTTTGCTGCTGCTGGGTTGGTTCTTGTGTGGCTGCTCTTCTCTCATCATTCCTGAGCCTAGTCTGTGGTCAAGATGTTCTTACTTCTGATTGACTAAGTGACCGATCTGGAAAGAGACTTGTTCTTCTCAGTTCTAATCACAGAAGACTTCCCTGGCATTTTTACATTAATCCTTGATTTTGTTTAAATCTTTACAGTATTTTCTCCCATTTTTGTCTTTGGCAGCTCCACCCACTGTTTAGGACTCATCCAATCACATGCTGCAGAAATATGAAGCCAGTCACAGATTCATTTCAAGTTTTCCACTGCAGGGTCCCTACTCAACTTTATTATTTTTACTGCTCCTCCACCAGGTGAATCAGGTCCTGGTTCTGGAAGCGGGTTCTTGTTTAGTGGCTGTTCTCTCGTGGTTCAGAGCGAGTCGAGTAGGGACTAAACTGTGGAGTGTAAACCTTGCTGAGCGCTGATTGTCCAGAGAGAGTCATCACTCTACGCCACGCAGCGCAGACGTCCAGCACCAACTCTCCATCTGTAAAATCTCCAGCTGCAGCAGAGATCACGTTTGTTTTTATCCGACTCACGACGGCAGCTCGTAAAATTACGCCGTGGTCTTTTGAAGAGGTTCAAACGCTCCTTGGATCGGTGGCTGACGAAAGAATCCAGCGAGAGCTGGACGCTGCAACAAGGAAGGAACAAACTCTACTGATCTGTCTGAATTGATGACGGAGCTGTGTTCAGTCCCAAACAACAACAACAACACTCCAATACACCATGAGTAGACACCGCTTAATGTTACTGCCGCCGTTGTTGTGGTTTCCTAAGCCCTCTGTTCCCCCTAGAGACGGGGTTAGAGACGAAACCCAATACATTCTGGGAACTGGAGAAGAGGGGGGGGGGGGGGGGCACTAAATGCTCTGCTTTGGCAAGCAAGGGGCAACATCCTGCCCACTTACAGAGAATGAGACTGCTTGGGCTTGAGAGCCCAGTTACACTAGTGTGTGTGTGTGTGTGTGTGTGTGTGTGTTTAGGCTAAAGGTTAGAGATGTGGGCTTGGGATCAGGAGGTCACTGGTTGATACCCTGGACCAGCGTGAAACGTGGGGGAGTGAGGGCACTGCTTTCAGACTGAACACTACATCATCAAACTCATCAATCAATCAGATCAATTGATCATATACACTCTCTCCTGCACTCCTGCAGGAACTGGAGGAACCAGACCGACCCGGTTTTTTACTCACTGTTGGAGTTTCAGGCCCAAAATTGCTCACAGCTTCCCAGCAGCAACAACCTTCTGCATGCGGCATTAAGAGGAATTTCAACAGAGATAAAGCAAAGAAATATGAGTCGTATTCTGGTGCTGTGCCGATGATTTTTTTATCCTAGGCTAATCTTGTGCTGGTCTTGTGTTGTCCTGTTGTAGTCATGTGCTGATCCTCTGTTAGTCCTGTGTTAGTCCTCTGTTGGTTCTCTGTTGGTCTTCTGTTAGTCCTGTTGTAGTCCTGTGCTAATCCTCTGTTAGTCCCGTGTTAGTCCTGTGTTGGTCCTCTGTTAGTCCCATGTTAGTCCTGTGTTGGTTCTCTGTTAGTCCTGTGTTAGTTCTGTGTTGGTCCTCTGTTAGTCCTGTGTTAGTCCTGTGTTGGTCCTGTGTTAGTCCTGTGTTGGTCTTCTGTTAGTCCTCTGTTGGTTCTCTGTTGGTCTTCTGTTAGTTCTGTGTTAGTCCTGTGTTTGAGGGCAGTGCTGAAGATGTCGTGTTTTTGTTGAGATTAAATTCTCTTAAGAAACAGATGTTAATCCTCTGAAGTGTCTCGACTGAAGTCTTGTGATATGGGGGTGAAGGTATTTACTCAGCTCTCTAGAGCTGCAGTATCCAGTGCATCCAGCAGAGTGCGCCACACGCTCACTGTTTATGAATGGATCCACAGACGGAGGAGTTCCCACCGAGCCTCTCGTGTTTAAGTTAGGTCAGACTGTTAGACCTGTGTTGGTCCTCTGTTGGTCCTGTGTTAGTCCTGTGTTGGTCCTCTGTTGGTCCTGTGTTAGACCTGTGTTGGTCCTCTGTTGGTCCTGTGTTAGTCCTGTGTTGGTCCTCTGTTGGTCCTGTGTTAGTCCTATGTTAATCCTTTGTTGGTCCTGTGTTAATCCTTTGTTGGTTCTGTGTTGGTCCTGTGTTACTCACTGTTTATTAATGGATCCACAGACTGAGGAGTTCACACCGAGTCTGTCGTGTTTAAGTTAGGTCAGACTGTTAGTCCTGTGTTTGTCCTTTGTTGATCCTGTGTTGGTCCTCTGTTAGTCCTGTGTTTGTCCTTTGTTGATCCTGTGTTGGTCCTCTGTTAGTCCTGTGTTTGTCCTTTGTTGATCCTGTGTTGGTCCTCTGTTAGTCCTGTGTTTGTCCTTTGTTGATCCTGTGTTGGTCCTCTGTTAGTCCTGTGTTTGTCCTTTGTTGATCCTGTGTTGGTCCTCTGTTAGTCCTGTGTTTGTCCTTTGTTGATCATGTGTTGGTCCTCTGTTAGTCCTGTGTTTGTCCTTTGTTGATCCTATGTTGGTCCTCTGTTAGTCCTGTGTTTGTCCTTTGTTGATCCTATGTTGGTCCTGTGTTGGTCCTGTGTTAGTCTTCTGCTGGCCCTGTGTTAGTCACTGTTTATTAATGGATCCACAGACTGAAGAGTTCACACCGAGTCTGTCGTGTTTAAGTTGGCTCAGACTGTTAGTCCTGTGTTAGTCATGTGTT
Source organism: Hoplias malabaricus (assembly GCF_029633855.1). Classification (NCBI taxonomy): domain Eukaryota; kingdom Metazoa; phylum Chordata; class Actinopteri; order Characiformes; family Erythrinidae; genus Hoplias; species Hoplias malabaricus. Next base: position 55,694,622 of record NC_089800.1, read on the forward strand.
GGTCCTGTGTTAGTCTTCTGCTGGTCCTGTGTTAGTCCCTGTTTATTAATGGATCCACAGACTGAGTAGTTCACACCGAGTCTGTGGTGTTTAAGTTGGGTCAGACTGTTAGTCCTGTGTTAGTCATGTGTTGGTCCTGTGTTAGTCTTCTGCTGGTCCTGTGTTGGTCCTGTGTTAGTCACTGTTTATTAATGGATCCACAGACTGAGGAGTTCACACCGAGTCTGTGGTGTTTAAGTTAGGTCAGACCTGAGGCTTGTGTCGGCGGATCATCCCTCACTCAGTAAATGGATGAAGATCTGGCGACACGTCCTTCACCAAATCATCCAACTATATTAGTAGCGTCTATCAATTACACACTTTAATCACAATAAATGTCCTTGTTTGTTTGGAAGGGAGATAAAGGTGCAGTGTGATGTTCATAACATTGGCGAGAGAAACCGTACTTTTATTATTTTGCTGTAATATCTCAGTGTAGTTTTGATGATCTTTGAATTTGAATCTCTTAATTTGATGAGCAAATGTTTCAGGGAGAGATTTTACATCAGACAAAAGAGCTTTAATAAAGAAGCATTAACGCTACAGCGTGGCTCATGCCTCAAACCTGGAGGGATTAAGACATGTAGGAGACGAAATAGGAGGTGTGTGTGTGTGTGTGTGAGGGAGAAGGAAGAGTATGTAACCTACCTTCTGAACACTTTACATCGCTAAATAAATCTGCAAATACATCACTAGACTCTGTAAAAAGAGTGAATTATGGGGGGAAGCTAAGTTTGTAAAATGATTAATTAAAGTTAAAAACATTACTTGCGTGTGTTAAAGTGTTAATATAAAGCACTAATATAATCCCCTCACGCTCCATTTATGTTCGTCAGCCGTGTCTGTTATAAACAGATGACATCGCTGGAACGCCGCTCCGGTCACAGGGCACAGTAACCCCCCTGCGCTGGTTTATCTTCATACTGAAGTACATTTACACCTCATACAACTGGGAACTATATTCTACTCAGTGAGAAATGAATGGACTTGTTCTGAGCTGCTGGTGTCGGACGGATGCAGGTAAAGGCAGGAAACATTTATAGTCTTCCATTTTTAATGGAAAATGTAAAACATCTCTTTAACTTCAATGTACAACAGTAGCAAACAACACATACAGCAAATAAAGCACACCATGTTATAGAAAAATCATAATATATTATATATGTATATTCTGCTATTTACATTTTATATTTCAGCTGAAAATGTCACAAGATATTTTTCAAACAATCACATCATAAACTGCAAATCCTTCCGTCTCCTCCTCCTCCTCCTCCGTGAACACCTCCAAACCCAGAATAATTTAATAAGTCAACAAGAAAGGCTCTAACAGCTCGGCGTTGACCTACAGGAGCGCTGCTATGGGGCTTGGCCCTCACTGCTCTGAGTGATAACTACTGATTAAAACATGTCTCACAGCGTCTTCCCACAGTCTACAGTACACACAGCGCCAGTCTGAAAGTGCTGTGGCTCACAGGTCGCATTCCTGCCCACCAGCCTCGCAGAGACTTTCTCAGGCGAGAGGGAGATGTACTTCTTCTTGTCCTACAGCTTCAGCCATGTCTCATCCATGTCTCAGGCCCTTCGCTCTCCTCCTACTCGAGCAGGAAGACGTCAGGGCAGGGATGAGTGTCGGAGAGAGATGAGGTGAAGAGTATAAAGAGAAGACGGTGTTATGGAGGATGTAGTGGGTTCTTGCGTGGAAGTGAGAAGCGTTTTCTGTTTGTTGCTGTCAAGCCTGAGGCTCCATCCCTGAAGGACGAGATGGTCAAGCTCCTCTGCACTGGTCTGAGGAAGATGAAGGACGCCGTCAGGACTCTTCCTCTTTCACCTCCTCCAGTGTGCTCTGTTCCTTCAGGTGACGGCTCAGTGTAGACACAGCGTCTTTCACAGAGTGGTAGAAGATGTTCTTCACCTGGAGACAGAGGTGAAGGGGAGATTTATTAGGTTCACATATCCGTTTTGAAGTGCTTTTGTGTGACATAACCGTAATTCACAATTCAAACCTTCTCATATTTCTTTTGTCATTTTATGGTAAATGTTGTGTAGAATTAAAATTCATGATTGTCATTTTATTCAACAAAAAAAATCCCTAAAAATGAAATATTAAAGCCCAATTGATACTTCCGCATTGAACCTATGCTTCAGCCTGACGCGCACCGCCCCAGAAACAAAAGAGAAGTGTCACCTGTAGTTTGTCCTCATAATTGACTTGGTCTTTGAGAGGGCGGAGCTCCTGGGTCAGGAAATAGGAGTTGTGGGCGTGTTCAGGGGAGACAAAGTCCACGTTCACCTGGATGCAGCTGTGCAAATTCATAACCTGCACACACAGTTCAGATCAACCAATCAGGAGAGACCTCAGCCAACACCCTAATGGATGCATCATTTACATTCAATTCAAACTGCCCTCTGATTGGTTCCCTGGCACTGGTGATGTGTTGACCACAGAATTAAGATTAATGTGAAGGAGCTGCAGGTTCTAATGTCCCTGTCCTTCTGCTGTGTGCTGTCGCGTCTATTAATATATCTCCTCTCTTGCAGTTTCATGGAAAAGTTGTTACAGGAGGTGGTTTTTCCACTGCATGGTACACACTCTACAGGACTCTACTCTCGGATTGGTCCCTGGTCAGTTTTCCACTCCCACAGCTCCCCCCTGAAATGTACTTGGTGTCGTCTCTAACCCCGTCTCTAAGGGGAACGGTGGTGGTAACGTTAAGCGGTGTTTACTCATGGTGTATTGGAGTAGTGTTGTTGTTGTTGTTGTTTGGGACTGAACACAGCTCCGTCATCAGTTCAAACAGTAGAGTTTGTTCCTTCCTTGTTGCAGCGTCCAGCTCTCGCTGGATTCTTTCGTCGGCCACCGATCCAAGGAGCGTTTGAACCTCTTCAAAAGACCACGGCGTAATTTTACGAGCTGCCGTCGTGAGTCGGATAAAAACAAACGTGATCTCTGCTGCAGCTGGAGATTTTACAGATGGAGAGTTGGTGCTGGTCGTCTGCGTTGCGTGGCGTAGAGTGACGACTCTCTCTGGACAATCAGCGCTCTGCAAGGTTTACACTCCACGGTTTAGTCCCTATTCGACTCGCTCTGAACCACGAGAGAACAGCCACTAAACAAGCCGAAAAGTCGAGTAGTGTACCATGGAGTGGAAAACACCAAGAGAGTGTAGAGGTGGAGGTGGGGTTAAGGACCTGATGTAGCGCTCCTGCGGGGATAATCACAGCATCTCCATAAAACTGGAGCAATGTGCGGCTCTCGACTCCATGCTCCTCAAGCAGCCTGTGCCGGAGTTTGGGGCTCAGATACCAGCCACCCTCTCTCAGGGGGTCCGCCTCAGTGTCCCACTCCACATCAGAGTCTGTTTCAGCATCCACCTCAGCATGCTCTGCTGACAGCTACACACACACACACACACACACACAATTAACAGGTAAGAGCTCCAAGAGAAACTGAATTTTAAAAAATGAATAACGTGTTGAAATGTAAAAATAAACATCTATTTTTTTACATTTTTAATAAAACAACTTCCCATTACATGATGCTACTGAGGGTAAAGGTGTGTCCCTTAGCCACAGCATCATACATTCGTTCATGAGAAGATTCAGAGTTATGTTTGGACACCAGTTCTGAATGGCAGATAAACTGCTGTGGGGGGCAGTGGTGATTTAAACCCCAATTGCTCCTCAGGCGTCCGGGATGTATGTGTGTGTGTGTGTGTGTTCACTGCCACAAAGGGGTTAATTATGGAAGACACATTTGTTTGAATGTTGTACGATGCCCAATAAATGCACACTTGCACTTCTTTCTTTTGTTAACATAATTCAATGTAGCATCCAATGTTAATCTGATGTGTAAACGGACCATCATCTGCACGTCTCGGGCTCAGAGGAGAGCCCTGTGTGAGGCGGGAGGATGCAGCAAGGGTCAGCTATGGATGGATGCAGCTTTGATGAGTGGCTCCGTACCGTTTGGAGGAAGTCCTGGATCTTATGGAGGTCTTTACTCAAGAAAACGTGCCAGAGTGCGCCGGGAATTTCACAGGGATCTCTCAGCCTCTTCCTCGCACTCTCATCCAGAGCCTCCCTCTCCAAGAGCTTCAGAACTCCTAAAACCACCCCACCCACACACACACAGCAGAGTTACAGATGTGAAACACACGCTACAGCTCTTGAGATCCCTTTAAAGACTCCAGTATTGATATATGCTTTAAGTTTTACCAATAAAACTTGTGATAGTCACAGTGAGTCAAACGACACGTTTCAGCTACAGACGTGTTCAGCTCTAGCCTCTGGTTTGTTTCAGAGTCTAATTCTGCGCAGGCTTCAGTCAGTACACAGCACTTGAAGCGACTACAGATTTTTACACTTGGGTAGTCCTCAAATTTGATATCGGTAACAGATCAGTGACACAGCTCAACTTCCAGAGACTTCATCACGCCACCTCCGTCCGGCTGAGGTCTCTTCTAAAGGATCCACATGCATCATCCTGAGGGTCAGTGTACATTAATAAACATCACATTACAACTCTTAAGCCTCTATCACAAAGGCACCATAATCCAGAAATTATCCAGACTTTACATGGAAGATTTGGTCACTGTCCAAATAAATACCTGTATTACAAGAGAAGGAAAAACCTACAATGGAAGTCAATTTAAAAAGCTTTTACACAGAGTTTGCACATTTTGGAGCGTTTCTATTGGTTCATTTGTCATGGAGTGTGAAGGACAGCTGCTGTGTTCAAATGATGCAGTAAACTAAACATCCACAAACACGGAGATACGTGGATTTATTTGGACAGTGAGGATTTGTATGAGACATTACCCAGACTTTATCCAGCCAGTCCCTTTATACACAGTCCAGGTGAGGATCGAGTCAGTCGCCGTGTGAATGTTATTGAGAATAAAAGTGAATCCGTGCCGTGTCCCCTGCCTGAACCACAGTGAACATTTCCAGCTGTGAGGACACGTCTGACACGGAAAACCTCCAGCTGTGCACTGCATGAGTGAGAGGGCATCTCCGGGAAAAATCTGGACATTATTCTCCAGTCATTTTCCGGAGTTATTACGTGAAACAGGTTTTACACTTCATGCTGTTTCACATGAGCTGAGGGTCTAACCTGTCTTTGAGAGAGCTCCGTTGCCTTTGGCCACTCCCACATAGACCAGGATGCTCATAGTGTCCGAGATTTCCACATGCAGATTACTGGTTCCAAAGTCCTGTTCTGGGCAGGCTGTCACCCCTGCAGACACACACACACACAGAGAGAGAGAGAAACATGAGAAGCTTGCAGCTATCTCTTGGCATGTTGAGAGAAGATAATTCTGGAGCGATTTGACAAGCGTTCATTCCTCCACTCATCACGTCTCGACCCGTCGCAGTGTTCTTCTGACAGAAAAACGTGTTACACCTGTGCAGTGTGTGTAATCATCGTTACGTTCCACCTGTCACTGCAACTCTTATCCGTTTATACGTCTAAACCCGTCTCAAACCTGAATCCTGTTCATTAATAAACCCTGAGCAGACTTCTTTATCTGTTGTGTGTTAATTAAGTTCATTTTCATCCAACACAACCTCTTCTTCAGAAACACAGCCTGGCGTCCTCACCTGGAGTCATTCTGCACCCCAAAGGCGTGTGCACTATAAACATGTAAGAGTTGTGTTTGATGTTTGTCTACAGGCCAATCCCCTTTAATGAGGATGTTTAACAGCATCCTTGATGCATTAGTGTTTGTTCCACACTGAAGTGCACGATGATATCGGAATTATATCACCTTCAGCACATAAAAATCAAAGCATAAAAAAATCATTATTATTTCGATTTGATTTTGCTGATATTTCAAACCAAAAATTGCTGATGCATTTATTTTATCTAGGAAGAAGCCTTTGCAATTCTCTTAATATAAAATAATAGTCAAATAATGTCAAATGCACAACACTTTTATTTCCACAAGGCAGTTTCACAGAAAATGAGAATTGAAACAAAATTGAAATTAACCCCCAGGTGAGGAGACAAAGGGAAAAACTCACTTGACACTGGTGGAACCGACACCTCGGAAAGAGCCAAGACGCATAAACGTGTAGAAAACATGTGTATATCAACATTGTCAGATATAAACATGTATAATATCAGCCCAGAATTCCCATATCGCTGATATTTATTAAAGTTACATGGAGGTTTAATTGTGTAAAGCCTAAAACCAAAGCTGGACGTGAAGAAACAGACCAAGAGGAATACTGACCATGAGCACAGCAGAGACGAGGGCCCAGGTCCGGCCGGATGAAGAAGGAAGGCAGACGCGAGGCCAAGTTGAGGCTGCCGTCTTGACTTGTGTATTCAGGAACCGGCAGAACTCTCATCACGTCCTCGTACCTAACAAAGGCAACAGTGTTACACCATCACATCTGAGACAGACAATGTCATTACTTTCATATTCTTCAGCTTTCAAACTCCAGCTACAAGCCACTGTGTGCCACACACAGACGGGTGAAATTACGTTATCATCCCTGAAACTGTTTGTCATCTCAAATTCTTAATAAACAGGCAGCAGATTATTCCACCACATTAAGAGTTTCACAGCGCCCTCCGAGTCCATAGAGACATAGAGGAATACTTAAACACCACTGTAAGTTTATTCAGAGTCAGAAGGAGGTCTGGTACATTCAGGTGCTCTGCTGAGACCAGGTGAGGTGGGAAAGTCAGTGGCGTGAAGTAGAGGTCTGAGTTAATCCCACTCCCCTTTGAAATCGTCCTGCACCCGCCAGCTCCCTCTCCTGCCAAAAATCAGCAACAACTGTTCCGCTCTCGCCCACAGCTAAGACATTAACACCTGCTCCCACCTGCACAGTCCTGTATATTTCATTAAAATAATAATATTCTTCTCAAATGAAATAGCACAGCTCCCCTAACGGCAAACTGACTGAATTCCCACGCAAATGTGACACCGAGATGGTCACACACAAGCATGCACACACACACACACACACACACACACACACACACACACACACACACACGTACCCACCACACACACACAAACACAGGCTGCGCAAATGCATGCGCACAGATGTACCCAACACACACACACACACACACACACACACACACACACACACACACACACAGGCTCCGCTGCTCCTTTTTTTTCTTCCCTTTTTGTAATTTGAAATATAATTTACCTGCACATTTCTCAAATAGGCCTTATTTTTTCAAAACTGCACATAGCAAATATTTGAGCATTTTAGTGATAAAAAGTCTAAAATAGATTAGATTAATAGTTTTTTTTAGATTTTTTTATTTCTATAATACAACTATATACAAGCACATTTGGAACATATAACATATATAACACACTCACACTTATTAGAATATAAATCATAGGAACACAAAGTAAAAAAGTAACAAAGAGTAATAAAAGTTAAAAAAAACCCAGTCTATTCTCAGGGATTAACAAACACATGCAAATGAATTGGAACATGTGCTTCAATTAAATCTCTAAGAACTGGGACATATTTTAGGTTCCTCCCTTTCTGCAGTAAAGTAATACACACTTCATGTGATTGGTCAGTTCACAGATATTTAGAATGAGTTTAATACATTACTGATAATTAAGCTATTTTCTGTTGACTGTGCTGGTAATTACCATGTGATTGTTAACGTATTGACAATAATAATGTATTTATTCATTTGCGGGATTCTTCTACATGTTTATGTCGTGCAGATAATGATTACGTTTTGTCCCGCGCCGCTAGATATTGTGATGTGACGCGCAAGTGCAGACCTTTAGCATAAGTCCTACCTGGACGGCATGAGGGCCAGAAACTCCTCCCCCGATGGCCAGTCCTTCAGTCTGTACACTGCAGGGTCACCTTTCGGAGATTTAGGTCTCTCTGATGAAACACACACACACACACACACACACACACACACACACACACACACACACACACACACACACAACCACAGTCAGTAACTGAAGAGCATACTTCAACCTTTCAAAGTCATGTATGATTATAATCAACGTGATCATTATTACAATCATTAATATTAGGTGTTCAAATAAGTTTTGAAGTTATTTTTGTTCAACATCCAATTGTAATTCAAAATTCAAATTCTCCCACTCTTTTGTAATTTTACGGTAAATCTCGTGTCATATTAAAATCACATTCTCATTTTATTCAACAAAATAGAACCTAAAAATTAAGCCGTATGAAAAGTGAAGAGTTTATTAGGCGCTACATTCGTTCTGAGCTCCATCGGGAAAAAGCTGCAGAAGACTGTGATGGGTTTGTTCTGCTCTTGGGGATAATACTGTGTCCAAAAGTCTCTGTGAGTGTGGGTTTAGACCATTTACAGATGGGGTCAGTGCTAGAGGCAGGAACAGAGCGCATTAACACTGCTTTTATAGGTTATTTTTTGTTGAATAACCCTGGAGGGGGCGCCAGTCCTTCACAGGGTGACACACACTCACACCTACTTGAGTCTCCAATCCACCTACCAACGCATGTTTTTGGAGTGTGGGAGGAAACCGGAGCACCCGGAGGAAACCCACGCAGACACAGAGAGAACACACCACAATCCTCACAGACAGTCGCCCGGAGGAAACCCACGCAGACACAGAGATAACACACCACACTCCTCACAGACAGTCACCCGGAGGAAACCCACGCAGACACAGGGAGAACACACCACACTCCTCACAGACAGTCACCCGGAGGAAACCCACACAGACACAGGGAGAACACACCACACTCCTCACAGTCACCCGAAGGAAACCCACGCAGACACAGGGAGAACACACCACACTCCTCACAGACAGTCACCCGGAGGAAACCAACGCAGACACAGAGAGAACACACCACACTCTTCACAGACAGTCACCCGGAGGAAGCCCACGCAGACACAGGGAGAACACACCACACTCTTCACAGACAGTCACCCAGGGTAAACCCATGCAGACACAGGGAGAACACACCACACTCCTCACAGACAGTCACCCGAAGGAAACCCACGCAGACACAGGGAGAACACACCACACTCTTCACAGACAGTCACCCGGAGGAAGCCCAACGCAGACACAGGGAGAACACACCACACTCTTCACAGACAGTCACCCAGAGGAAACCCATGCAGACACAGGGAGAACACACCACACTCCTCACAGACAGTCACCTGAAGGAAACCCATGCAGACACAGGGAGAACTCACCACACTCCTCACAGACACACAACACTTTACAGACTTAATTGTATCCCTAATATAATTATTATTATTCATTTTTATTTATATAGATTATACTAGTCACTATGGCCAGTCACTTACTCGCCACATCTTCAAAGCCATCCCAAAACTCCTTAACGCGAGAGTTTGTGATACTCCCGTCGCGGCAGTTGTAGATGTCGCTGTGAAGAGAAGAAAACTCTCGGCCAAAGTGCTCAGGCTTCCACAGGCTGGCGTTCAGACTCCTCTGCAGTCCAGAGACCAGCACGGGCTACGGAACAACATCAGCAGTAGGGTCAGCCCACATAGCAGAGAGGAGAATACTCATATATAATAATAAACAAGAGGAGGAGGTCACTACGTACGCAGACATGAGTGAACGCCATGGGGTTACATCTCTGTACCGTATTAAATCTAACACTGCATTTGGATTTTTTTATCATTCACGTTATTTTCCAGGACAGCAAGAAAGAAGCCATCATTGTTTACTTTGTTATGGAATGTATGGTGAGACAGAGGATCCCTTGATACAGATTACACCCACAGAGATAATAAAAACACAAACAACCACACTTTTCCTGGATCCAATAAGTTGACAGAGTGCTGCAGTGATGTGGATGTGGAACTGGCTCCATTTCAGACGGAGAGGCAAGAAACAAATGAGGCACTGCCCTTTTTTACTGCTAGAGATTTCCACCTTAACACAAGAAGCATCGCACGTATTTGATCCACTTAGACCTAGAAGCACAGAGAGCTGCAGGTTTGTCCCTGTGACGGAGTAAAGTCAGTCACAGCGCTGAAATACACAACCAGCTCTCGGCGCTTCTAGGGTTAAATGTGTCACTAGTGGAGGCTGATGTTATCTTCCTTATTGATTTTTTTCCCTTCCACCTTAAAAAATGTTATTTTATGAGGCAGGTATTTGCTTCTTATTCTCAATTTTTATATTCAAACATTGTTTACTAGGCTAAACCACTTATTAGAATTGTTTGTTCCCTCTTAAAAAGGCAACTGTGCAAGGCTGAAATTGGCTCAGGAAAAAAAAATTATTCCTCGTTTTCTTTGAATAAATCACACAAAACACTGAGCTTTAATAACTCTGTAATTCCTCACTATCATCAGTCTTTAAAACATGCAAATCATGGCTTGTACACTTTTATTTCCTCACAAACGCGTGTGTAGTTTACTGAGTTACTGGAAATTCCAACACAAATGAGGAAGCAGCAAACTGTTGAAAGGTGGAATAAGGCGAATGAGAGTGTATTAGAGAGAAGACCCTGTGTGCGAACTGTGTGAATCCCTCACGTGTCTACTGCGTGTTTACGGTCAACTCGAGTGCAGTTACACAAACCTGCTCCTGCATCCAGTTCTCTTTGAACAATCTGTGGTTGCCTTGGTGACGGTGGTCTTTGAGCCACAGCAGCCGGTGGACGCCCAGCCAATCGTGAGGGACGCCGGCATGAGGGTCAGCCAATGAGATTTGATCAGGTTTCACCTCCTCGAGTCCCAGCTCCACCTCGCCTTCCGTCAACAAATCCTGCTTCAGCCCCAGTTTGGCCATCTTCGAGGCGGGAATCTTATTCTCCACCACAGAGGCGATGATGTTGTCCAGGAGGTTGGGCATTCGCGTCGTCTGGGTGCTCTGAAACACAGCGCAAACAAACAGCTTCAGCAAACACCACGTGCACAGGTTTGTGAGGAAGCATCGGGACGTGATGCATTCTCCAAACTTGTGTTTGTGTTTAGCAGAAATGCATCACATCGTAGGGAACTAAATTTGTTTACACACACATTGTGGGGACTTTCTTGTAGGGAGCACCAGTTGGTCCCAACAATTTAATCATTTCTAATGTGAAGGCAAGGGCTGTTTCTCAGTGTGAGCTCTCGTTTATTATGTTCTCATGTTCTTGCTTGACGTCATCGTCCACTGCTGAAGTTTTGCCCGATTTATGCGACTTTCGCACATGTAACTATTAGCAGCAGAGAGACTGTTTTCCAAAACAGAGAAGAGCGTAATCATAAACATGAGTTAGTCTTTCCTCACTGTCCTTTACATTTTTAAACACCCGGAGCACTGGCAAAATGTGTTTATTTACAGCTGAAGGTAGCCTTCTATTTAAACAACACACGGCAAATAAACATGTGGGACACATGCCTTTTGAACAAAAAGGGGCTGTGTCTATTACAAATTATCCATGAAGAAGAAATTATTAGGGCGGCATGGTGGCACAGCAGGTAGTGTCGCAGTCACACAGCTCCAGGGGCCTGGAGGTTGTGGGTTCAATTCCCGCTCCGGGTGACTGTCCGTGAGGAGTTGGTATGTTCTCCCTGTGTCTGCGTGGGTTTCCTCCGGGTGCTCCGGTTTCCTTCCACAGTCCAAAAACACACGTTGGCGACTCAAAAGTGTCCGTAGCTATGAGTGTGTGAGTGAATGTGTGTGTGTGTGTGTTTCCCTGTGAAGGACTGGTGCCCCCTCCAGGGTGTATTCCTGCCTTGCGCCCAATGATTCCAGGTAGGCTCTGGACCCACCGCGACCCTAAACTGGATAAGGGTTACAGATAATGAATGAATGAAAAAAAATATATATATATATATTAAAATAATCAGAGCTATCACCAAGTGTGACATAATCAGAGTTATACACAAGCATGCTGCTCTGTGCGTGAACAGCCCAAAGCTGGTAGCGACAAATACTCAAGAACACAAACGTCAAGAATGGTTAAAGTGCTCGGACGTTGTTCTCGCTCCACCCGGAAGAACAAGGATGTATCGGGTTGTGACTCGCCAACAAGAATTCACTGAAGCCTTGTGAATTTACTCTTACAAGGAGACATCTGGAAAATTTAAGGTTGAGTTTCTATGTACAGTCCCAACAATACACAGATACAGGATAGTGTGTGTGTGTGTGTGTGTGTGTGTCTTACCTGATTGGTATTGTTGTAAACCGGCGCAAAGGCTATCCCCGGGCCAGTGGACGCCAGCCGCAGTTTTCCAGCTGTGGAGGTCAGGAGGTCTCGCAGGGTGGAGCCCTGCTCTGGACTGCTGGACTTCCTGCCCACAGCCTCCATTACATCACACTCAGCCCTCCCTGTGGCATACAAACACAAGGCCAAACACACAGCCGATCACACAAAAATCACACCCGATCACACAAAATCACACCCGATCACACAAACAGAAATAGAGGAGTGTGGAGGTTACAATTGATTATAATCCATATGTTAATAGTCTTTAAAGTATGGACATGTTTCCTCATGTACTGGATGTTCGTACTGAAAGGTATATTTAAAAATTAAGTTAAAACTGAAAAACCTTGCTCAGTGTTTTTTTTTTCTCTGGAATCTGCTGTTTGTGAACTCTCAGATAAATCTGTGTTTCATTTCTTTTAAAAGTCTAAAAGTGCTGATGTGGGAGACGCGGGCGTGTGTTTCCCGATTCCCTTATGAATCTGTAAGGTCAGAGATTTATTCTCCTGCCCCAAATCAGCTGAGATCAACTCCTCACACACACACACACACACACAGAGGCACAATGATGACCACTCAAATACAAAGCTCCATCTCTCTAAGAAGAGTGCACAGACTTGTTTAATCCTCTGTCTCCACTGTGAGCCGAGGTCTAAGCTTGAATTAATGCAAGCTAATGCAGACTGCAAAAGACATAGAGGATAAAAAACACTGTGTATGTGTGTGTGTTACTCACCACTTCTCTCTTTGGGGGTCCTGTGAGCTGGGTCTGGGCTCTTGTGTTGGTCAGTGTCCTGTGGCGAGATCCGCTGGATCTTCGAGTCACACGTTGCTTTCTCTGAAATCTGACACAGCTACACAATCAGTAAACACCCAGAGAGAGAGAGACACACACACACACAGATAACTGACCAGAGAATCACACAAAGAAACTGACACACACACACATACAACAACTCAGACATACGCACACACACACACACACACAGAAAACTGACCCAGAGACACACACAAACAGAAACTGATCAGAGACAGACACACACACACAGAAAACTGACCCAGACACACACACACACACACACACACACACACACACACACACACACACAGAGAAAACTGACCCAGATACACACACACACCGAGAGAGAAAACCGACCCAGAGAGAGAGACACACACACAGAAAACTGACACACGCATACACACAAACTGACCAGAGACACACACACACACACAAACACACAGAAAACTGACACACACATACACACAAACTGACCAGAGACACACACACACACACAAACACACGCACACAGAAAACTGATACACACACACACAGAAACTGACCAGACACACACAGACAAACAAACACACAGAAACTTAAAGTGCCACCTGTGGGAGGCCGTTGCTGGTGATGGGGATGGAGGAGGAGGAGGAGAAGGTGCTGCTCCCGGAGCAGTAGCAGGAGCAGTGGGAGGGGATGCCATACTCTCTTCGTATGGAGTGCATGGCGTTCTGGAGTCCAGACAACACTGAGAAACACAACACAACCAGGGGCCAATCAGCGTCCAGCACCCGGAATACTCCCAGACCACTGATGGTCCTTCTATGTAAAAATAGACACACACACACACACACGCCTCACCTATTTCTGGGACGATCTGAGTAGGCATCAGGTTCTTCAGGTCGTGGGGCTGATTTTTCACACAGCGAACCCAGGAATACAGCTCCTTATCTGAGACAGAAAGAAAAGTATATTCATGAATTAGACGAACATTAAGAGTTAATATGATAATTACATCATTTAATATTTAATAATTATCAAAAACTATATACAGGGTGGGCCATTTATATGGATACACCTTAATAAAATGGGAATGGTTGGTGATATTAACTTCCTGTTTCTGGCACATTAGTATATGGGAGGGGGGAAACTTATCAAGATGGGTGGTGACCATGGCGGCCATTTTGAAGTTGGCCATTTTGGTTCCAACTTTTGTTTTTTCAATGGGAAGAGGGTCATGAGACACATCAAACTCATTGGGAATTTCACAAGAAAAACAATGGTGTGCTTTTGGTTGGTTTTAACTTAACTTTATTCTTTCATGAGTTATTTACAAGTCTCTGACTGCTTATAAAATGTGTTCAAAGTGCTGCCCATTGTGTTGGATTGTCAATGCAACCCTTTTCTCCCACTCTTCACACACTGATAGCAACACCGCAGGAGAAATGCTAGCACAGGCTAGCGCCACCCATCTTGAAAAGTTTCCCCCTACCCATATACTAATGTGCCACAAACAGGAAATTAATATCACCAACCATTCCCATTTTATTAAGGTGTATCCATATAAATGACCCACCCTGTAGAATATAATATACATATGTATAATAATATTATGTGCTGTGTGTTTTTATGATGATTATGTAACATTAGTTATGCATTTTTATTGTTATATGCTGTGTATTATTATTATTCCTGGTGTGTATTAACACAAGAAAAAAGCTTTAAAAGTTATTTGCACACTTAATATTATTACTTATTGTTATTACTTATGTTATTTATTGTTATTTGTATTGTTATGCGCTGTGTAAATGTAGTGTCTCACTGACCTTTGGTGCTTCTCCGTTCCCGGGCTTTGAAACAGTCCATACACACCACAAAGCCGCACTTGTGACAGGCCCAGTGCATGTTGAACAGAGTCGCCTCACAGGCATCGCACATCTCTCTCACACCTCGCACAGCCCGCTTCCACATGACCTGGCCTGCACACACACACACACACACAGAGGAAGGGGATAACTGACAGAGGAAAAAGACTGTTGTCACAGAATGAAAAAGAAACATTTTTTCACTCAATTCCACAGAACGTGACAATGACCTGCAGTTCACACACACACACACACACACACACACTCACTGTCTTTTTTCACCCAGGACACAGCCATATTCTCAGTCTGCACCAGGTGGCAGAACTTGTCCCCAATGAGCGTGAGGACATATTTGGCCATGTTCAGCTCCATGTTTCTCTTATCATCATCTTCATCCTCAAACCCCGACATCCAAACCTTCACTGCATCCTCATCAGTCTGCTCCGCCACGGAGAAGCCATCCACACGCACAACTCCATTCTTGCTGTATGACAATCTACAACAGGGCAGAAGACACGCGCACACACACACACACACACACACAAGCACATGCATCAGTGAGAAATAAACCAAGCCACAGCTTCTCTTTATCATTACAAAGTGACCTGACGCTGCTGGATTGTACAGCTCTCAGAAGATGTGCTGAAAGAGGCTTGCAAACTTTATAGATAATCTGCATCTATTCCTGGACAAGTTTTAATAGAAACACACTGGAGATGTTTTCAGGACAAATATAAATCTTTGTTTTTGAGTTTAAGGAACATCTGGAACAAATCTGGATGCTTCTTGCTTCTAACCCTAACCTGCAATAAGACACCTATTACAGGTAACAATATTTCTGAGATATTCTGGAGGTATTAGATTACAAATAATGCACAGATTTGTGGCACGGTGGAGCAGCAGGTAGTGTCTCTGCCACAACTCCAGGGTCCTGGAGGTTGTGGGTTTCCTCCAGGTGACTGTCTGTGAGGAGTGTGGTGTGTTCTCCCTGTGTCTGTGTGGGTTTCCTCCAGGTGACTGTCTGTGAAGAGTGTGGTGTGTTCTCCCTGTGTCTGTGTGGGTTTCCTCTGGGTGACTGTCTGTGAGGAGTGTGGTGTGTTCTCCCTGTGTCTGCGTGGGTTTCCTCCGGGTGACTGTCTGTGAGGAGTGTGGTGTGTTCTCCCTGTGTCTGCGTGGGTTTCCTCCGGGTGACTGTCTGTGAGGAGTGTGGTGTGTTCTCCCTGTGTATGCGTGGGTTTCCTCCAGGTGACTGTCTGTGAGGAGTGTGGTGTGTTCTCCCTGTATCTGCGTGGGTTTCCTCCGGGTGCCTCCCATGCTCCAAAAAATTGATGACTCAAAAGTGTCCGTAGGGGTGAGTGAATGTGTGAGTGTGTGTCACCCTGTGAAGGACTGGCGCCTCCTCCAGGGTGTGTTCCTGCCTCGCGCCCAGTGATTCCGGGTAAGCTCCGGACCCACCGCCACCCTGAACTGGATAAGGGCTACAGACAATGAATGAAGACCGAGACTCCTGACACTCACCGGCGAAAGTAATAGAAGCGACAGAAGACGGGTGAGACGGCGGGCTCTTGTGTTTTGCGTGATCGGTCCAGGCGACACTCGCGACACTTCTGCACATTGGCTCCAATCTCAGCGCAGGAATCGTCCTGTAAAAAGGCCTCGCCACTTTGCTTCAGCTTCTTCACCTTCCTCCAGTCCTTCAGCACGGAGCGAGGAATGCCATCTTAGAAGAGAAAAGAAGAAAACCCATCATGATGACAATCCCATCAGCTACAACACTCTCTCAAACAGTCTCTCCTTCTCTCTGTATCTCTCCGTCTATCTCTATTCCTGTCTGTTTCTCTCTGTCTCTTTTGTGTCTTTCCTCTCTCTTTCTCTCTCTCTCTTTCTCTCTCTCTCTTTCTCTACCGATTTCTGTCTGTTTCTCTCTCTCTCTCTCTCTCTCTCTCTTTATTCAGCTGATGGAAATAAGGGGCTGATGCTGATGGAGAAAGAGAGTCACGGCTGAATGGTTTTAAAAGGCTAATCTAAATCTGCTGTGTGAGGATGTGGGTGTATGTTTAAAGTTTAAATTTAATTAGTACATTTAAATATTCTAAATCTCGCAGAACCGCGAATATACGATAAATGTCAGGTCAGTTCTAGTAAATATCCTACACTCTCACAGACGCACTGACCCTTCAGAAACACACGAGGACACTCACTGCTGTTTGACAGCCTCAGCTGAGATTTCTCTTTTGGAGTCCGGAGCGCTCCGTTAGGCTTCTCCTCCTCTTCTTCCTGGTCCTCGTCCTCGTCCTCTTCTTTCCCGTTCTGTCCTCTCCTCTTCTGCTTCTTTATAAACACAGGTTTCAGCTGCTGTTTGCCCCCTGGGGCAGATCTGCCACTCTCGTTTTCATTTTCGGAATCTCTGCTGTCAGAGTTCAGCTGAAGGATCTGTTTGTCCCCCCGACTGTCCTTTTCTGTCTTAACGGTGACTGGGCTCGACTTCCTGTCTTTAGGACACAGCTTCTTGTCCTCCACGTTGCCATTTCTGTCCAAGACAGGTTTTACATCCTCTAAGGATGAGTTCTTATTGTTCATATCTCTCACAAGTTTCTTGTCCTCGCTTCCGTTGGACTTGCTGTCCTCTGGAGAGCATCTCCTGTCCAGATTTTTGGACTTTCTATTGTCCAGTAACAGTTCCTTACTCTCATGATTGGTCCGTTTGCTCTCCAGCCCATTGAGTCCCTGTCTGGGGGGCATGGGTACATTGCCGAGGCTGATGAGGGTGGTCTCCAGCTGACTGCCCCCTGCTATCTGAGAGGGAGCAGTCCCTTGGTCCTGCTCCGAGTGACGTGTCAGCCAGGCCTTCTTCAGTTTGTGATAGTTGTTCTGACCAGACTGAGAAGGCTGGCTGGTGGTGGCTGGAGCAGCTGGAGCCTGAGCTTTGTTCGTGGCTGCAACAGCAGTGACTTCGGAAGACAGTCTGACACATTTCGGAGGGCTGGGGCTATAGACGGATTCTTTATTCCTGTCCAAAGCATGAGCTGAACATATGGTGTGTGTGCTGTGTGTGGTGTAAGTGCTGTACCTACTGTGTGAGGTGTGGGAAACAGTCCTCGCAGAGTTCAGAGTGTGTGTAGTGTGCAGGGGCTGAACTGTATGTGTGTCGTGTCTCGGTTCTGGAGCAGCTAGTCCAGCTCTTCGCTTCTTCACGTGAGGGAGGTCTCTAGCAGAGCAGCAGGAACTGGACGAGAGGTCCAGCTTTGGCTGAACTGCACCAGCCTGGTCCGTTTTACAGCGTTCAGATACGGTGTGTGGTGTATTGACACTGGCTGGATATTTAGCTCCGCAATTTGCGCTCATAAATTTCGTTGTCATGTTCAAAGGTGCGTTCACATCCTGCTTTGACGTGACCATGTTGATGGGGTGTACGGTGTCCACGGGGGTCCACAAGACTCCCTTCTTACACTGCATGCCACCTTCCTTTAGGTGTGTATTAGACATACTCTCAAATGTTCGTAGATGTTCGCAGTGAGCTCGGGGACGTGACCGATCAGTGACAGAGTAGTTTACAGGTGTTTGCACGTAGCTGGACGGTCGAACGATGACAGAAGCTGTGGCGGACTGTGGGGTAACCACTCCTCCATTGGTCGTGTGACCTCCAAACACACTCTCCCGGTGACGCACCACTCCGCCTCGCTGTAAATCATACCCCTGGCTCACCACAGACACAGGCTCCGGGGCCAACTTCTTCCCAGCAACTGTTCCGTTTTGGAGCTCAGGCATCAGTGTGGGTGGTCTGTGCTGATTCTGACCTTTTCCTGATAAGCTCATAGGCTGGATAGGTGTCAGCATGGGAGGAGATAATCTACCCTGTTGCATCTCCTTAGACATCATGGTAGAATGTGGGGCTGGTGGGTGGAAGATGGGGGCCCTGTGCAGCGAGGGTACGGCCCGAGACGTATTAGTGTCGGAGATGGCGGTGGAGATGAGAGAGGTGGAGGAGCTCTGTCTGTCTACACTGCTCAGTTCCACTGCTCCCACTGCTTTACTGGCTAACTGCTCTGCAATCTTGCCCAGGAGTCCTTCCTCTTTCTCTGTGTGGTGCTTCACGGTGGGTGGGGGCCTGGATTTGAGCGTGCTCTGTGCAGTGGGTGAATGCAGGACTGAGGCAGCAGTGTTAGGGCCACTCAGCCTCTCGTAAAGCTCTTTACTGGGTGGGGCCCTGCGCGCTGGAGGCTTGCTCTCCACACTTGGGGTGTAGTAGTTGGTCTGTGTGAGTGTAGGGGAGGGGTGGGCTGACTGAGGCCTGGGTGGCAGACTGTGTCTGATTACATGCATCTCCCTCTCCCTCTCCCTGTCCTTGGTGAGAAGCGTAGGGCTCTTGGCATAACGTGTGTCCCTGTCTGAACTCTGTTTGGCTGTGAATGGCGCCACCTTGAGGCTTTCCTGCAGAATGCGCCGGCTCTCCTCCTGGTAGCGACTGCTTCTATCACCTGTGAGGTCGTACACAACCTGAGGCTGTTTGGGGAAATCTGCGGGTGACTCTGGGACCACCGGGCGGTAGCTGTGTCCATTCTTCCCCACTGCAGCCCGGACCCGCTCCTGCTCTGCCTTCACAGATGTGTGGACGGAGCTGAGTGCCTCAGGGAACGCTCTCCTCTCAGGTTCCCTAAAGAGAAGCAGAGCAGTAAACGAGTGAATCCCCCGGGACTGAGGCAAGCTCCTAATGCCATTGTGTTTGAGTTGACTCAGATGTCACATATTCAGTTATTCTGTACGGTGTGTGTGTGGACAGGAGTTTAGTGTGGACTCACTCTGTGGTTTTAGAGTTGGGGGTGTTGGACTGGACTGTCCTGGACACTCTCTGTGTGTCAGCACTCGATGGACGTACAGGGAGTGGAGGTTTTAAACCCTGACCTTCTGCACTGGTTACAGGGGTAGTCTGTGGAAGCCAGGGGCTTGGTGTGTTCTGTAAACACACACACACACACAGAATTGTTAACAGTTTCACACAATCACCCAGTCACACACAGTCACCCAGTCTCTCTCTCTCTCTCTCACACACACACACACACACCCGTGGACAGTTTCACACACTCACCCAGTCATTCACTCACACACCCTGTCACTCACTCACAGTCACCAAGTCTCAAACACACACACACACACACACACACACACACACAGTCACCCAGTCTCACACACACACACACACAACTGTTAACAGTTTCACACACCCACACACACCCGTGGATTCACACACTCACCCAGTCACTCTCTGACACACACCCTGTCACTTACACACAGTCACCCAGTCTCACACACAGAGTCACCCAGTCTCACTCACTCACACACACACACACACACACACACACACACACACCTGTTAACAGTTTCACACGCACCCACCCACGCACACCCGTGGACAGATTCACACACTCACCCAGTCACTCACTCACACATACCCTGTCACTCACACCTGTGGACAGTTTCACAGACTCACCCAGTCACTCACACACAGAGACACACTCACCCTGTCACTCACACACTCACATCTGTGGACACTTTTGCAAACCACTTCACAGTGTCCCTTACTGAAAAACTACAGTATCATTAAAGAGAGAGAACCCTTACCCTCCTCAGGTTACCGTCGGACATTCCTGTCCCCTCTGGGGCCGTCCACTTGGTCCCTTGCAGGCCAATGCCGTAGCCATGGGCCCCGTTGGGAAACGGAGGCCACAGAAGTGGGTAAAGGCCCAGAGGGGAGAGGTGGCTGGCTCCTGCGCTTTGGCCTAAGAGCGAGGGGGTAGCCTGCAAAGCCAGGGGGTGATGGGGGAGACCCAGGGATCCCAGGCGAGTGTGACCAGCCAGGAGCGCTGTGGAAGGGGACAGTCCAGGCAGCAGCGAGGGCAGCAGGTGGGGGTGAGGGATGGAAGGGTGCGGAGAGCAAAGAGGGGACTGTGATTGAAGAGAGAGAGGCGAGATGTGAGGGATCTTGGTGTGAGAGGAGGAGGTGGAGGTGAGGCTGGGGGAGCTGGAGGACGGTGAGGGGCTCTTGAGGTGATGTTTGGGGTGGGGGTTAGGTGGGGTGTGTGCAGGTTGGATGTAGGTGGGATGGCTCTCCAGCTCTTTCCTCACGAGCGCTGGGTCTCTGTAGATGGTGAAGGGCTCGTTCCTGTCGATGATCAGCGGGCTCCTGGTTGGCTTTTCTGGAGTGGTGGAAGGATTTTGCGGAGGGGTTCTGCATCGAGTCGGAGTCGGAGAGCGGATGTGGCTACAGTTCACGCTTGAGATGGAACCAGCTGTGCTTTTAAGGCTTATAGGGACTTTCTCCGCAGTTCCTTGGGCTGGAGAACCACTTTCTTGGACGTCTTGAGCCTCAAGGGATGCGTTCCTCCTCCTGGTCACTTCAGGAGTGACCACTGCAAGTTTGGAGATGATCTCTGGAGAGGAGCAGGGACTGTGGTGCACAGTGGGTTTGTGGATGATTTCTGGACTAGGCACAGTGTCACGTTTGGGACTAGGACTAAGATTCAGTTTAGCGCTTGCCCTAGTGTTCACATCTGCACTGCAAGGCATGATGTTAGAAGGAGTCAGAGCTGCTCTTGGCTCCTTCTCCGAGGCTGACTCTGTAGAGTCAGAGTTATTTGAAGTGACCTCCGTTTGCGAGAAAGTTGATCCCCTGCACTCTGAGTCACTCTGAGGAGCCTCCTGGTCACCTTCTACTCCCTCGCACTCCGGAGATGACGTGTGCAGCAGCACACATGCGGGTTCCATGGGAGCTAGCTGCTCGCTCTCCTGGGATGCCAGCAAGGCAGAGACAGCCTCAGAGTCCTCCTGGGACCCTCCTTCACTCCTGTCCTCCAGCTCCATCATCGCATCTCCTCTCTCCTCTTCTGGTTTATCACAGGAGTTTGGCTCTGAAGCTGCAGGGATCTGAAAGCTTTCACCGCACGATGGCCCAGGACTTATCCCCACTCGCTGACCTTCGAGTTCCTCTGCAAACTGGCCAGGAGAGAGATCCCTGCCTTTAGGAGAGGAGCAAGCCTTCAAGCCTCCTGCAGAACTGTGGTCACTCTCTTGGTCAGCTGGCCGGCTTAAACCACAGCATTTGCTCACCAGGCTTTTTGACCCCGTGTCCCGAGAAGTTTCCGACCATACGCAGCTCTCGCACTCCGAATCACTGCTGCCGGACGGGTCAGAGCCACAGACACCTTTCAACCTCTTCATGCCTGCTCTCTTCTTCTCCCTTCCTGCTTTCTCTTCCTCCTCCCTGCCTTTCCTCCTCTTCCTCTCCCCCAGGCTCCTGCTATTGAAGGAATCTAGAAACAACAACAGATAGCTGAAGATATAAAACTGGAAGAACAGCGCAGTGGAGAGAGAGAGAGAGAGAGAGAGAGAGAACTAAAAGTGTAGGCACAAGACCTCCCCGAAAGAGAATGGCCTCTCGCAAAAGAACTAAAGCAATGAAATACAACTGCAACAGAGAGAGGAATTGCTGCTCCTCACCTGCTCTGACTTCATCAGCTCTGATCTCCTCCCTCATCCCCTCTGCTGCCTCCTCGGCTGCGCTGCAGTCAGAGTTCTGTCCGCAAAGCTGAGGCTGCTTCCTCTGCGCAGACCCTGAGCTACATGCCTGCAGGCAAGAACGAGGGGGTGGATATAGTTTATGATGTGTGTGTGTGTGTGTGTGCATGGTACAGTTGTTACATTGGATTTATGTGCCTGTGTGCGTGTTTGTGTGAGATAAAGCTGCCTTTCTATATATCTATATATCTGTGATATTATTTTAGTATTGTGTGTGTGTACCAGGTATGTATTACATTGTGGGGACCAAAACCTGTTTACACACTTAAACTGTGTGGATTTGTCTTTCCTGTGGGGACCAGATTTGCTAGCTCTCAGGTGTGTGTGCGCTTGAAACCAGTGTAATGTGTTCACAAAGTCTGTAAATGGCTGAACAACAAATTGTCTCAGAGAGAAAGCCTCTTTCTATCTCTCTGCTCATGGCAGAGAAGTGGCATTTGGAGGTTTTTGAACAACGGCGAGACTCCAAACGCTGAGAAGCACAAACCGCAATGAGGACGTTGTGACTTATATTTGCTTTTTCAGATCACTTACAATCATGGCCTTTTTTATCGTCCAATATATTGTTCCACCTTAAAAGTCGATGAGCTTCCGAATGTAAACAAACCAGAGAAAACAGTGTTTTCCCACAATCACATAAGTCCCCTTTAAGGTTAGAGTTAAGATGGTAGTACTTGTGGAAAAGTTAATGGTGAGTCTCTACAAAATGAATGGAAGTCTATTAAATGTCCCCATCATTAACAGTTATAAGATGTGTGGCGTGTGAGTGTTATACAGATGCATTACCTGGTCCGTTGCTGTAGTGTTGCTGGATCTGTTTACTGTATTCTGGAGCAAGATAGAGACAGGACCAATAAGTACAAGACATATTCATCCACAACCAAACACACACACACACACACACACACATACATACACACACACTCAAATGGAAATACAGTACATGGCCCTTCCTCACCATGTTACTCTTGTTGATCTTGTTGGTGTGAGGTTTGCATTTACTGCTGGAACTCTCTCCCATCTGAAACAAGTGGCTGAAATCATCCAGAAAATCCAGCTGCACCAGCGCCAGGTCCACGCTCAGAGACTCGGACCCCTGCGGAGACAAGGTCCGGCCGTAAGAGTTTACACATTTAAGAATATCCCACTAAACCCTGAGAAAGCCATTTAACAATGAAACACTTTAAATGTTTAACAGCTCTAGACCAGCACTGACCACAAATAGTCAACCTGTTTTAGTGATTTAGACATTGAATAAACAGCATACGCCTTCATTCTATTTCATTTGTTCATTTAAATCGTTGCTGTCCAATCAAAAATGTATATCTCTCTATGTTTGTGTTTTTTTAAGTTTCCTACATAATCTGAACACAGTGTATGGCAGAGTGGAGCAGCAGGTAGTTTCTCTGTGACATCTCCAGGGTCCTGGAGGTTGTGGGTTTCAGTCCCGCTCCGGGTGACTGTCTGTGATGAGTGTGGTGTGTTCTCCCTGTGTCTGCGTTGGTTTCCTCTGGGTGACTGTCTGTGAGGAGTGTGGTGTGTTCTCCCTGTGTCTGCGTGGGTTTCCTCCGGGTGACTGTCTGTGAGGAGTGTGGTGTGTTCTCCCTGTGTCTGCGTGGGTTTCCTCCGGGTGACTGTCTGTGAGGAGTGTGGTGTGTTCTCCCTGTGTCTGCGTGGGTTTCCTCCGGGTGACTGTCTGTGAGGAGTGTGGTGTGTTCTCCCTCTGTCTGCATGGGTTTCCTCCGGGTGACTGTCTGTGAGTAGTGTGCTGTGTTCTCCCTGTGTCTGCGTGGGTTTCCTCCGGGTGAATGTCTGTGAGGAGTGTGGTGTGTTCTCCCTGTGTCTGCGTGGGTTTCCTCTGGGTGACTGTCTGTGAGGAGTGTGGTGTGTTCTTCCTGTGTCTGCGTGGGTTTCCTCCGGGTGACTGTCTGTGAGGAGTGTGGTGTGTTCTCCCTGTGTCTGCGTGGGTTTCCTCCGGGTGACTGTCTGTGAGGAGTGTGGTGTGTTCTCCCTGTGTCTGCGTGGGTTTCCTCCGGGTGACTGTCTGTGAGGAGTGTGGTGTGTTCTTCCTGTGTCTGCATGGGTTTCCTCCGGGTGCTCCGGTTTCCTCCTACGCTCCAAAAACACACGTTGGTAGGTGAATTGGAGACTCAAAAGTGTTCGTAGGTGTGAGTGTGTGAGTGAATGTGTGAGTGTGTGTTGCCCTGTGAAGGACTGGCACCCCCATCAGGGTGTGTTCCTGCCTTGCGCCCAGTGATTCTGGGTAGACTCTGGACCCACCACCGCCCTGAACTGGATAAGGATTACAGACAATGAATAAATGAATCTGGGCCCAGCAGTTGTCCTTCACACTGTGTGTATGATGAATGGACCAATAGAAATTGCTTGAAATAAAATATATTTACATTGACCTATTGAAATGTTTTCCTTGTCCTGTAAAGCTGTTTTTGGAGATACATGTTTTTGGACAGTGATGATAAGCTCATCTGAGAGGTTGTGTGTCCTGCGTCTTTAAAACAACACAAGATAAAATTATGGCATTTGCTCGTGGGCTCCGCTGCTGTTGCAGAGTGTAATTCAATGTCCTGAAATCAAGAGGGAAATCAGAGGGAGCAAATGTATATTCCTCCTTCAGAAGTCACAAAGTGCTATTTCTGCAGTGCTGAGCCTGGAGTACATTGACAGAGTCTCCATTCTCCAATGTACAGCTCAGTGGAGCATCACAGTGATTTACAAGCTGTAATTTTAAGGTAAAAATATGACCTAGTGGTGCTTTAAAGAGCAGATCAGGTTTAAGGCGTTGCGTCTGCAGGTGGTGAGAATGTGTGAGTTCTCACCTGGTCACTCATAACCATCATGGCTCTGTTGTTGTGGTCATGGTGGCTTACGATGCCGGAGAGCCACTGGGGTTTGGAGTCGTGTCTGAACACTTTCACCCTGAGGCCCTTCAAAGAGCCGTGGCCTGAAACGAAGAAACAGTGGATTTCAACAACAAGCCTCTCCACAAGAACGTCCACTCTGAATACGTCTGAGTATAAACCTGCTCTACCACGAATAAACACTACAACACAATACAGCAGCCCTCGCTATATCACTAACTTCCTTCCACAAAAAACTAGGGCTCGGCAATTAATCGAAAATGATTCAGAACTTTTAATCTACATACCCTTGCCTAGATCTCTCTTTTAATACACTGTTTTTTGTTCTTCCTGTTAATACATCCCCTCTGTGTGTTCATGTAGTGTCCTTTTAAACCCACGCTACCATGCTGTAGTCTGTGGTTTGGACGTGTTCTGACTTTAGTGAAGATGACACCGAACATAAAGAAGTCAAATACAAACACAGAGAAAAACCAGTTTCAGACCAAAGTGAATCCCCCGCTCTGTTTCACACTAAACACAACCACACACTGAATATGAACAGGGCACAGCTCAGACACAGAGACGGAGCTCCCAGCCGCATCAGAAACACACACCACACCTTTAATACTGGAGTGTGTTTACAGCACGAGCCTCGTCAGTGAACTATGAGACAAACAACAACAGAATAATCCTTCGTTAATCGTAATCCAGGTAAAATGTTCAATTAAACGTGATGTGGGTTTGCACTCGAATCGCTTGGCTCTAAACTAGATAACACTGTTATTAACTCTGCTCTCAGTTCTCAGTTTTGACACCGATATCTAACCACAGACAAATCGGCCTCTGCTCTGATGTGTGGGTCGTCCAGTCGTCACGGACCATGTCTAAGACCAAGCACAAAGACACCACACATGAAACATTCTGATCGACAAGAAAGTGCTGTGGACGGCGGGGGCTCATGGCCCACTTCTGACCGGACTGACAGCTCCGACCAATATTTCCAACAGCCCTGACCCAGCAGAGCCCAGCTGAGAAGTATCCTCCTTCTCTCCACCTCTTCATCCCTTCCTCCCTCTGTCCTTTCCCAGCAGCAGTGGAGAGCGAAAGGCCAGAATACCTTGCTGAAGAATGTGTTGGAGCTGGCGCTGTCTGAGCCAAGCTTGGACCTGCTCCCGACCTGAAGGATCCTCTTTCAGAGCCGAACCATCCACTTCACACTGCTGCAACACACACACACACACAGAGAGAGAGAGAGAGAGAGAGAGAGAGAGAGATTGATTCAGCTGCTGTTCATTAATCATAGTTAACATAGTTGCATGTTGTTTTAACCCTTTATTTCAGAGTATATTTTTAAATATAATACAGAATTATACCAAACCCGAACTGAAGTTAATCTGAGACAGACTGATCAGTTTAACCCCGGGTAAATAACCGCATTCAGGAGTGTGTCTGTGGGTGGGCTGAAGACCACTCTTTTTTTGATAACAATCTCTTCTTCTTAGTGGTTTCAGTTGTGTCTCGTTTATTTTTTTCTTCGAGTTGTTGTTGTTTTTTGTTTTTTTAAGAAGGTTGCCTGAGTGTGAGGTGGTGCTCAGCAGAGCGTGCTCCTGCAGAGGGACTGAACCCTCTCCTGCGTGAGATTTCGCAGAAAACATCAAATAAACAAAAGCACGTGAGGCTGAGATAATTGAAACTTCACAGAATTTTAATTTCATGTTTTTGTCACAGGGTTTTGGCTCTGAACACCCCTCCTCTCTCTCTTCTGTTTGTCCTCTCCTCCTTCACAAATTACCACACTCTCCTTTACAAACACTGTATGAAAAGCAGGGTTTTTCTTTGTTCCTCTCCCAAATAATCCAGAACCCACCCAGAGATAAAGTCCAATAACACCTCTGATCAGAGCGCTCTGAGATACACCTCGAACTGTTACAGCAGAGCACTGCAGGCCAGGGACGGAGGAGTGGTGGATGAAATTATGAACATATGAAGGTGTAAGAAACGCAGCAGAGGACAAGAAAGTGGGGGAAAAGAGAGAGAGAGAGAGAGAGAGAGAGAGAGAGAGAGAGAGAGCAGGAGAAAAGAGGATGAGAAGTGTGAGAGGAAAAAGAAAAAAGAGAAGGGCTGTGTGTGTGAAGGGTGTTAGACACAAATACAAATTTAAGTATTACTCATATGGTATTACTCATCTAGATACAGACCCTCCCCCTCCCCCCTCCACCCACCCACACACTGTCTCTGTCTCACCATCCTGTCCCTCCCACACAGACACTAACATTTTAAAATGCTTTCTCTCAGGATT
>NC_089800.1:55724715-55729715 GCF_029633855.1 Hoplias malabaricus
TCACCCTGTCCCTCACACACTCACCCTGTCCCTCACACACTCACCCTGTCCCTCACACACTCACCCTGTCCCTCACACACTCACCCTGTCCCTCACACACTCACCCAGCCCCTCACACACTCACCCAGCCCCTCAAACACTCACCCAGCCCCTCAAACACTCACCCAGCCCCTCACACACTCACCCAGCCCCTCACACACTCACCCAGTCCCTCACACACTCACCCTGACACACACACACACACTCACCCAGTCCCTCACACACTCACCCTGACACACACACACACACACACCCTCACCCAGTCGTTCACACACACTCACCCAGTCGTTCACACACACTCACCCAGTCGTTCACACACACTCACCCAGTCGCTCACACACACTCACCCAGTCGCTCACACACACTCACCCAGTCCCTCACACACACTCACCCAGTCCCTCACACACACTCACCCAGTCCCTCACACACACTCACCCAGTCCCTCACACACACTCACCCAGTCCCTCACACACACTCACCCAGACCCTCACACACACTCACCCAGACCCTCACACACACTCACTCACACATTAACCCAGTCCCTCACACACTCACCCAGTCTCTCACGCACACACTCAGTCCCTCACACACTCACCCAGCCCCTCACGCACTCACACACTCACCCTGACACACACACACTCACCCTGACACACACACACTCACCCTGACACACACACACTCACCCTGACACACACACACTCACCCAGCCCCTCACGCACTCACACACACACCCTGACACACACACACTCACCCAGTCCCTCACACACTCACCCAGTCCCTTACATACTCACCCAGTCCCTCACACACTCACCCAGTCCCTCACACACTCACCCAGTCCCTCACACACTCACCCAGTCTCTCACGCACACACCCAGTCCCTCACGCACTCACCCAGCCCCTCACGCACTCACCCAGCCCCTCACGCACTCACCCAGCGCCTCACGCACTCACACACTCACCCTGACACACACGCACTCACCCAGCCCCTCACGCATTCACACACTCACCCTGACACACACACACTCACCCTGACACACACGCACTCACCCAGCCCCTCACGCACTCACACACTCACCCAGTCACTCACACACACTCACCGAGTCGCTCACACACACTCACCCAGTCGCTCACACACACTCACCCAGTCGCTCACACACACTCACCCAGTCGCTCACACACACTCACCCAGTCCCTCACACACACTCACCCAGTCCCTCACACACACTCACCCAGTCCCTCACACACTCACCCAGTCCCTCACACACTCACTCACTCACACACTCACCCAGTCACTTACACACTTACACCTGTGGACAGTTTCACACACTCACCCAGTCATATATTGGTTTAACAGCTAAACATAAATATATCAGATTACTGTCACCTTTTCTCCACATCAGAGCTGCAGTACATGAGAGAATGTGTGTCTAGGTGTGTGTGTCTGTGTGTGTGTGTGTGTGTTTCTGTGTATGAGAGAGAGAGAGAGAGAGAGAGAGAGAGAGAGAGAGAGAGAAACCATCTCTGATTCCTATCTGACCTTGTACATAAGACACATGGTTACGTGAGAGACTGAAACAGAGCAGAGAGAAAGGGAGAGTACAAAGAGAGAGAGAGAGAGAGACAGAGAGAGAGAGAGAGAGAAGAAAAAGATAGAGAGAAAGAAAGATGAGAGACAGAGTACACAGAAAAAGCAGTCAGAGGAAAGACAGAGACAGAGGAGAAGGAGAAGGAGGGGGAGAAGTGGTGTGTGTGTGTGTGTGTATTACTCATCTGTGCCTCAGTTCTCAGGACGAAGGGAAGACATGATTTATTCATTTACCCGCAGGCAGGTTTTGATCTCTCTCTCTCTCTCTCTCTCTCTCTCTCTCTCTCTCTCTCTCTCACACACACACACACGTAAACACAGACACCCCCACCCCCCACTCCCACCTCACTCACTGTTTCTGTGCCTCTCACCTCTCTCCATTTCTCTCTCTGACAAAAACACGCACACACACACACACACACACACACGCACACACACACTTCCAGCACTGCTCCAGTGGCTTTTAGGGGGAGGGGGAGGAGGGGGAGAACAGAGAAGAGATGAGAGGAGAGATAATGGTGTGTGTGTGTGACAGAGAAGAGATGAGAGGAGAGATAATGGTGTGTGTGTGTGAGGGGTAGCACTGTGGATAAGGTGAAGGGCGAACAGAGCTAACGATGGGGCTGAGGTTAATTAGTGTTAATTAGTGCGTTACGCTGCTGATTGAAGGGAACGCACCACCAAATTTCAGATTTCTGTATAAAGGTAAATTCACTTCAGTCTGAGATTAAAATCATAATCCATTTCTACTTCACCATTCCCAGGCTGTCTCTATCCTTCAGAATCAAGCTGGTCCTCTTTCTGTGTAATTAGCACTGACTTATGTAAATGATCTGTGTTCTGATTGGCTGTCCTGGAACCCAAAGGCCGTCCAGGATGAGAAATTCCTAATAACCCTGACAGATATGAGGACTGTGGTGCTGAAGATATCAGGGCGTAGATGTTTCATACCCTCCTCCAAAGGTTTCACAGTGCAGTTTCTGCAGTGCTGAGCACAGAGGAGCAAAGACAGAGGCTCTATTTTCCTTATTACGTCTCGGTGGAGCATCACAGTGAGAGCAAAAAGACATATTTCTCTGAGCTGAACTATTAAAACGTATTAAAATAGTGCGCACCTGATTATTCTTTCATTTATTCATTCATTGTCTGTAACCCTTACCCAGTTCAGGGCAGTGTTGGGTCCGGAGTCTACCTGAAACCACTGGGCGTAAGGCAGAATTACACCATGGAGGGGGTGCCAGTCGATCACAGGGCAACACACACTCACACATTCACTCACATACTCACACCTATGGAGTCGCTAATCCACCTACCAACGTGTGTTTTTGGAGCATGGGAGGAAACCGGAGCACCCAGAGGATACCCACGCAGACACAGGGAGAACACACCACACTCCTCACAGACAGTCACCCGGAGAAAACCCACGCAGACACAGAGAGAACAAACCACACTCCTCACAGACAGTCACCCGGAGGAAATCCACGCAGACACAGGGAGAACACACCACACTCCTCTCAGACAGTCACCCGGAGAAAACCCACGCAGACACAGAGAGAACAAACCACACTCCTCACGGACAGTCACCCGGAGGAAACCCACGCAGACACAGGGAGAACACACCACACTCCTCACAGACAGTCACCCGGAGGAAACCCATGCAGACACAGGGAGAACACACCACACTCCTCACAGACAGTCACCCGGAGGAAACCCATGCAGACACAGGGAGAACACACCACACTCCTCTCAGACAGTCACCCGGAGAAATCCCACGCAGACACAGAGAGAACAAACCACACTCCTCACGGACAGTCACCCGGAGGAAACCCACGCAGACACAGGGAGAACACACCAAACTCCTCACAGACAGTCACCTGGAGGAAACCCACGCAGACACAGGGAGAACACACCACACTCCTCACAGACAGTCACCCGGAGGAAATCCACACAGACACAGGGAGAACACACCACACTCCTCTCAGACAGTCACCCGTAGGAAACCCACGCAGACACAGGGAGAACACACCACACTTCTCTCAGAGAGTCACCCGGAGGAAACCCACGCAGACACAGGGAGAACACACCACACTCCTCACAGACAGTCACCTGGAGGATACTCACGCAGACACAGGGAGAACACACCACACTCCTCACAGACAGTCACCTGGAGGATACCCACACAGACACAGGGAGAACACACCACACTCCTCACAGACAGTCACCCGGAGGATACCCATGCAGACACAGGGAGAACACACCACACTCCTCACAGACAGTCACCCGGAGGAAATCCACACAGACACAGGGAGAACACACCACACTCCTCTCAGACAGTCACCCGTAGGAAACCCACGCAGACACAGGGAGAACACACCACACTCCTCACAGACAGTCACCCTGAGGATACCCATGCAGACAAAGGGAGACCACACCACACTTCTCTCAGAGAGTCACCCGGAGGATACCCACGCAGACACAGGGAGAACACACCACACTCCTCACAGACAGTCACCTGGAGGATACTCACGCAGACACAGGGAGAACACACCACACTCCTCACAGACAGTCACCTGGAGGATACCCACACAGACACAGGGAGAACACACCACACTCCTCACAGACAGTCACCCGGAGGATACCCATGCAGACACAGGGAGAACACACCACACTTCTCTCAGAGAGTCACCCGGAGGATACCCACGCAGACACAGGGAGAACACACCACACTCCTCACAGACAGTCACCCGGAGCGGGACTCAAACCCACAACCTCCAGATCCCTGGAGCTGTGACAGAGACACTACCTTCTGCCGCACCATGCCGATTAGTGGTTCCAAGATTACATAAACACATTTTTCACAAGGGACATGTTCCAGGAGAGAGGCTTTTTAAAGTGTGAACTACAATCAGAAGTGTTCATACACACACACACACACACACACACACACAAGGCCTGACCCCCGTCTCCCACTGGACTCTCTCAAATATTTATAAACAATCTCAGACTCTGGTGAGACTCTGGTGAGGGTTTTAACTTGTTTCTGGATCAGATTCTAAAGACTTCAAAGCACTCCTCAATTCAACATAAAATATTCATTTTCAATAAATAATTTATTGATATTTATGAGCGTTATTGTTACAAATACCAACTGTAAACACCCAGACCTCACACTGGGACAGGAAAGACTGCCCCCTGTCTGCGTTGACTTACGGCAGAGATATACGCCATTGTGAGCACTTATACTTCTGCATTGGTGTCTGCGTCACACAGCAATTATACCGCCACACCACTAGGGGCTGAATATCAAACATCCTCCTCTATACTGTGTAGTACACAATGCAGTAGTGTAGTAGAGTTACTTTTATCAATCTTTAAA
>NC_089800.1:55732215-55737215 GCF_029633855.1 Hoplias malabaricus
AAACAGCTGCACTCTTCCCGTTTCAGTTTAACAGGTCAACAGTGCTTAACCCTTTCCTCACACACACACAATGTCCAGAGCAGTCACACACTCACTCCACCAATTCACCCTCCTGCCTGCATACCAACACACACACACACACACACACAATCACGCATGGTCCTTACCATGTGCAGAGTAAAAACACAGCAGTTGTCAAGGAAACGCCAGTAAATACAGTCCTCAGTCTGCTCCACCTCCACCCTCTCTCTCTCGCTCTCTCTCACACACACACACACACACACACACACACACACACACACACACACACACACACAGACACACTCCCTTTCTCTCTCTGTTCAGTAATTCACTCACGCATTCAGCTCAGAACAGCAAAAGTAAGAAGGAGAAGAAAGAGAAGCTGTGTGAAGTGCTCTGGGTCTGACTTTATTACAGAATGAGAGAGGAAAGGAGAGGAGGAGAGAGAAGAAGAGACGTGAAGAGAGGTGTGGAGAGGAGAGGAGAGTGGAGAGGAGGAGAGTGGAGAGGAGGAGAAAGGAGAGGAGAGGAGAGGAGAGGAGGAGAGAAGATGAGGAGAAGAGAAGAGAAGAGAAGAGGGGAAGAGGAGGCGGGAACAGAGGAGAGGAGAGGTGGAGGGAATGGAGGAGAGAGGAGAGCAGAAGAAAATAGACAGATGTAGAGAAGAAGAGAGGAGACGAGGGGAGAGAGGGATGGACAGAGGAGGAGAAAAGGAGAGAGGGATGGACAGAGGAGGAGTAGAGAGAGAGCAAAATGTTATGGCAGATTTCTCAAGGCTCTTTTCCCAGAGAATACAGAATTGCAGTGTTCAGAACACATCAGTGTCATGTGGCACACACACACACACACGCACAGACACCTCCCTCTCTTTCACTCTTCCTTTCTTTTATTTGTCTGTCTCTTTCTATGCTGTGTCTTTTTTTATTCACAGCTTGCTGGCCCCCCCACATCTCCCCCTCTTTCTCTCTCTCTCACACACACACACTTTTCACACATGAAAGAGAGGGACTCTCCCTTTTATCATCCATCCACAGGCATCAGAGACAAGGAGTGATGAAATGATGCAGGACTGAGAGTGTTTATGTGTGTGTGTGTGTGTGTGGGAGTACTGTTTCTGAACAGCATACAGTGAATGTAAACGACTCTGCTGTCGTGCCTGTTGTTCTTCCCCCAAACAGAACCTAGAGGTCCACACACACCATTTGCACTCACACATTCTCTCTCTCTCTCTCTCTCTCTCTCTCTCTCTCTCTCTCTCTCTCACACACACACACACACACACACACACACACGTCTCTCAGCATCACAACACACTGCCAATGACATACTCTTCAAACCAGAGCAGGCAAAGCAGGACAGTTTTATAGACTCTGTCTTTCTCACACACACACACACACACACACACACACACACATACACGTAACAGAGGACAGTCATCTGGACAGTGTATTGGTTTGTGTGGTAAAGTCACAGAAGCTTTTTATTACAGCAGTGTCTCACTCATGATCTTTCTCACACACACACACACACACACACACACACACACACAAACACACACCCACACACACACACACACACACACAGAGTAATAAACTCGCACAGACCTCAAACAGGCGGAGATCTTCTCCTTCAGTGTAAAATTCCAGCTTCCTGTCTGAGAGAAACTCCAGCACCGACACTCCATCCACACGGACCTGGCCCACCACAGGCCGGAACACCTGCAAACAAACACAGCACACACTCAGACAACAGTTCACACTTACACAGACCCCGCAGAGCCTGGAAACGTGTAAACGAACGGCCTTCACACTGCACGAGATCCCAGATCCCAGGAGGTGAACGAGGGAGAGTGCATTCGTACAAAAATAAAGGTGCATAGAAGAGCCACATTTGGTTCCATAAAAAAAATTTAATAAATAAAATGGACATGATGGCAGCAAACAAACCACAAAACCAAAAGCAGCTTCACCATTTTTCAACCAAATAAAAAAGGAAGAGCCAATTCAGACGAGGCAAACGTCTACGATCTGTGCCAGAAAAGTTGCTATTTAACGGGAAATACATGGAATTTGAGTCTCATCTAGCTACCTGTCGTCCAGCTGTCAATGTCCAACCTCCACCACCAGCACCCAGTCAGCCTCAGAACGGTCAGTTCAGGCCTGATCCAGCCAACAATTAGAAGTTCAGCACCAGAATCACGATAAATTAAGTAAGTGAGTGTCCTATGGAACGCCCTACAGGACGCCCGTCTACTCTTAGTTGCTCGCATTAAGAAAAACATTGCAGGAGGAACAGCCTTTCCTCACAAAGCTCCTGAACACTGGAATAGCCTCTGGTTACTGTTCGGGGCTCAGACACACTCTCAGTCTTTAATCTATATTAAAAACCTACCTTTTCAAACATGCTTTTAGTTAATCACTCACTTTCAGGTTACTCCTTCTCTATTGGTGTTCGAGCTGGTTTTCATATTATCACTGCTCTGTATTAACCCTGTCATATGACCATAGCTACAGCTCTTTTAGTTAGTTTTCTGGTAACCGCCAACACACTGTCTGTTGCTTGGGTTCTCTTGTCTGACCCGTGGAAGCTTTTTTTCCCCGCAGGACAATTTTGCCCGTTCTTTACCATGAACCTTCTAACCTCTTTATTTTTATCTTTTCCCCTTGTCTGGTTTTCTTTCTCCTGTGTCTCTCATGCCTCGAGACATTGCCCTGTTCCTGCTGCTCTCCTGGTGTTGCCCTAATCCAGCCCCTGACCCTGTGTGTCCTGTACAACATCCTGGCCATGTCTCATCTACAGTATCGCACTTGGCTGTGCAGGGATGCTGTTTTATCTCAAATTAACTCTGCCCTTCCACAGAATCACTGATCACCTCCTCCTTCCTCAGACTCATACATCACTAATATTCTACATTCACATTACTGTAACCCCTTCATCTGTCATCAGTTCACTTTTACTTCTATCTGTTCTCTGTTGTGTCTCCGGTGTCGACCTGAGGAGGTTGGGTTCCCCGTATGAGTCTTGGTTTTCCTCGTGTTCTGAGGGAGTTTACCGCTGTTGCCCCTGGCTCATAGGAGCTCAGACCTGGATCTCTGTAACTCATTTTACTCAGACTTTATTCTTCCAGACCGTAGTGAACTCCTGCAGGTGCCACCCCATGACTGAAACTCATGGCCCTGATTCTTTGGACATTTTCTGGAGTGCATATGTGAAAACAACTCAACCCTGGCAGGAGAGACCACCATAGACGTGACCCAGAGAGACCCCCACAGACTTGACTCAGACAGGAGAGACCCCCACAGACTTGACCCAGACAGGAGAGACCCCCACAGACTTGACCCGGACAGGAGAGACCACCACAGACTTGACCCAGACAGGAGAGACCACCACAGACTTGACCCAGACAGAAGAGACCCCCACAGACTTGACCCAGACATGAGAGACCCCCACAGACTTGACCCAGACAGGAGAGACCCCCACAGACTTGACCCAGACAGGAGAGACCCCCACAGACTTGACCCAGACAGGAGAGACCCCTACAGACTTGACCTAGACAGGAGAGACCACCACAGACTTGACCCAGACAGGAGAGAACCACCCACAGACTTGACCCAGACAGAAGAGACCCCCACAGACTTGACCCAGACAGAAGAGACCCCCACAGACTTGACCCAGACAGAAGAGACCCCCACAGACTTGACCCAGACAGGAGAGTCCCCTACAGACTTGACACAGACAGGAGAGACCCCCACAGACTTGACCCAGACAGGAGAGACCCCCACAGACTTGACCCAGACAGGAGAGACCCCCACAGACTTGACCCAGACAGGAGAGACCCCCGCAGACTTGACCCAGACAGGAGAGTCCCCTACAGACTTGACACAGACAGGAGAGACCCCCACAGACTTGACCCAGACAGGAGAGACCCCCACAGACTTGACCCAGACAGGAGAGACCCCACAGACTTGACCCAGACAGGAGAGACCCCCGCAGACTTGACCCAGACAGGAGAGACCCCCACAGACTTGATCCAGACAGGAGAGACCCCCACAGACTTGATCCAGACAGAAGAGACCCCCACAGACTTGACCCAGACAGGAGAGACCACCATAGACTTGACGCAGACAGAAGAGACCCCCACAGACTTGACCCAGACAGAAGAGACCCCCACAGACTTGACCCAGACAGAAGAGACCCCCACAGACTTGACCCAGACAGAAGAGAGACCCCCACAGACTAGACCCAGAGAGAAGAGACCCCCACAGACTTGACCCAGACAGGAGAGACCACCATAGACTTGACGCAGACAGTAGAGACCCCCACAGACTTGACCCAGACAGGAGAGACCCCCACAGACTTGACCCAGACAGAAGAGACCCCCACAGACTTGACCCAGACAGAAGAGACCCCCACAGACTTGACCCAGACAGAAGAGAGACCCCCACAGACTAGACCCAGAGAGAAGAGACCCCCACAGACTTGACCCAGACAGGAGAGACCCCAACAGACTTGACCCAGACAGAAGAGACCCCCACAGACTTGACCCAGACAGAAGAGACCCCCACAGACTAGACCCAGACAGAAGAGAACCCCACAGACATGACCCAGACAGGAGAGACCCCCACAGACTTGACCCAGACAGAAGAGAACCCCACAGACATGACCCAGACAGGAGAGACCCCCACAGACTTGACCCAGACAGAAGAGACCCCCACAGACTTGACCCAGACAGGAGAGACCCCCACAGACCATCTCCTTGCAGAGACCACAGCGACAGAGCAAAGTGAAGTGGTAACCCTTTGATCTTCCACCTCCACTCCTCTGTTCTCTCTCTCTCTCTCTCTCTCTCTCTCTCCTCTCTCTCTCTCTCAGTTTCTCCTTGTTCTTACTTTCCCACAACACACACTGGGTCACACACAACACAGACCGGAAGACAGACGGAAAGATATATATTCAATAACAGACACGCATGCGCCCAC